>NC_080849.1:3528398-3743398 GCF_030435755.1 Ochotona princeps
GTTGATCCTGGAGGCTTCACAGCTAATGCAGGGATCATAACACTTGGACCTATGAATCATCCTAACATTGTGGGAAGGTACACACATCACCAAAGCTTTGATCCAAAATCTTTCCACATCATAACTAGGGAGAAATCTACACTATTAGGAGTTGTTATTTTGACTTCAGTGTCTTTGGAAAATAGTCTCACCCAGGACATTTATATTTAGGATTGTGTCCTGGAATGGCCAGCTGTATAAATCTTAAGGATTAAACTGTTCTGCTACCAGATCTGGGGCAGACTGGAAGGGGAATGGGAGGCAATGCAGCAGACTCCCTGCAGGGAGGTCCTCATCTAGCCCTGCATGAGAACTGCATGATATCTGTCCACAGCAGAGGACAGGAAATGCTACTGTTGGTAGAACTGCTTCTTGCAGAGCATTGTGGCCATTTCAGAAAGCGTGAATGAGAAACCAGTAAACATGCTGAAGCCATTTTGTCTCAAAATTCTGATATCCATAGTGTAGATCATGCCGAAGTTGTTGATATGGTTATGGTACAAATCAAAGACCAGCAAAATCTGGAGAGAGTTTTCTGGTTTTAAATGTTAAAGTATCTTTTGAAATTTTTGTTTTTCATGATGCAGTTCCATAGGCTCAGGGATTTCTCCCTTCACCCTCTCCCTTCCTTCCTCCGATCACTGTTTTCCTCTATATTATTGCAGTGGTATTTTCCTTCAACAACAGTCACAAATCTATCATTTTGCTGTCTAAGGGTATCCTGACATTGTATGTTTAGACAATGGTAGAAAGTCCAGCATACTATTGTAAAGATAGAGTTAGCAGTTTCATAGGAGTCCTCTTATCTGGAAGTAGAGATGCATACTGCAATGTATCTTCATTTCTTGGCATGCTAGTGTCAATTATGAAGTCCCTCTGGATGAATATATGTACAAAAATGTTTACTGATAAATCTACTGATCTTATCTTCTCATGCAGGTTGCCTTATATCAGAAAGAACGTACGATATTTGTCCTTTGGGGATTGGCTTATTTCATTGCATGTAATGGTCCCTAGTTGGGACCATTTTGTTGCAAATGGTAGAATTTCATTCTTTTTAATGGTTGAGTAGTATTCCATGGAGTAGATGTACCAGTTTCTTTGTCCATTCCATCTGGTTTGCTTCTGTGTTTTTGCTGTTGCAGATTGTTATGCTGCTGTAGATAAAGGATTCTATGTCCCTTTCTCATATGCAGCTTTCATTTCCTTTGGATATATTCCCGCGTGTGGAATTGCTGGGTCATATGGTAGATGAATTTTCAGTTGTCTGTTAACTCCCCATACTGACTTCCATTGTGACTGTACTAACCTAAACTCTTAACAGGAGTGAAGTAGGGTACTTTTCCACCACAGCCATGCCAACAGTTGTTTTCTCGAATCAGTTAAAACCATAAAATGAAATTATAACCAACTCTGTAACGTATTTTTTTCAAAATGCATAGTGTATCATTTAAGATAAAATTCCTTCACAGTATCCCTAGTTTCCTGACTTCAGACGTGTTCAGTACATGATTATTTATAGATACCTGTGAATGTTAAAGCTCACAGACATAAGAAGTACTTGCTGGAGCTGAGTGACTCTGCTCCCCAGGCAATGAGGTCCTGCAGTCCATAAGGATGAGAAGCAAGACCCAGATTTTGTTGGAAGCATTCCCTAGCCCGTTACCAGACTGCTGCCAGTTCTGACTAATTCCTTCTCAAGTACGCTTGATCTTGTGTCCTTGCCTCTGAATTCCCATTTACTGCTCTGTAGTTCCAAAATACTCATTAGGCATGTCAGGACTTGGCATTTACAATCTCCTTGGGACTGAAATTCAGTGGACATTGTTTTCACCTCCTTGGTTTGACATCATGCATTTTCTTGATGGTAAAACCTGGTTCTAGGTACATGTCTGGAAGCACAACACTCTCAAGCTGCATACCATTCAATAGGTAATAATTGATCATAATCTAGTAGAAGTCATAGTTGTGATTACAGAGTTGGTATGTGGCCAAAAGTATGTTTTTGTTCCACAAGACAAACCAAATATAAGAATAGGGCCTGGCATGGTGGCCTAGTCACTAAAGTCCTTGCTTTAAATGTGCCTGGATCCCATATGAGCATAGGTTCTAATCTGGCAGGTTCACTTCCCATCCAGCTCTCTGCTTGTGGCCTGGGAAAGCAGTCGAGGACGGCCCAAAGACTTGGGACCCTGCACCTGCGTGGGAGACCTGGAGGAAGTTTCTGGCTCCTGGCTTTGGATTAGCTAGTTGCAGCCGCTTGGGGAGTGAATCATCGGACAGAAGATCTTCTCTCCGTCTTTCCTCCTCTCTGTATATCTACCTTTGCAATAAAAATAAATAAATCTTTTTAAAAAAGGTAACTGATTACCATGAAAAAAATACAAGTGATTCATAAACATGTGACAAGTTGTTAGCCTTCTGTGAAACTGAATAAATTCACACACAAATGTGAGTCACTGCATGTTAACAGGTTGGCAAGAGTAAAGGACTGTATGATAGGCTTTGAGTATTCCAGGATTCCCAACGCATATTTGGAAACAGAATTTTCTTTTAAGCTCTTACTGTAATTTTTGCCTTTTGGAAACATAAAGATTGTACAGAAGGATATTCCATTAAAATTCTGTTTTTGTCAGGTACAAACTTGGCAAAGGTATCAATCTCACTAAGTTAATTTCCTTGTACATAAAATACATATAATCCTACACACCTTAGAAGATACTTAAATGTGATACCACAAATGGAGAATGTGTGAAATGTCAGGTCTCTTGCTCATGATCCTTTTTGTTCACTGGTGCAATTTTGGGATAGATGGAGTGAGGCTCCTCAGCTCAGAGGAGGAGACGGAGGGGAACCAGTTCACAGTTTGACGATCTATGCCTGGTCCAAGATTTCTTGTTGATGTCTGGCAGATTTCCTTTGTTCAGATTAATTTGCTATTTTACATTTAATATATATAATGTATATATACACAAAGTGAGATTTCTGAAAGACTCTTGCCTTTGACATCAAAATCAATGCAGCAATTTTAAGGCCACTTATTTCTTTGTTCAAAGATCTGTTTGATTCTTACTCACCTTTTCTTTATTGCTTTTTGATTCAGTTTAGTTGACGCTGGGGTCTCCCTTCCCCCTCTCCCAAGGGAAGGGCACTCACTTTTGTAAATGAAATGCAAAATCATTTTGTGACTAATATGAAAAACGAATTGATTTTTTTTAAAAATTTCTCTAGTTTTCCAGAGTCATTTTGTTTGAATGAAAATGAGTAAAAGGAAGAAAAAAAAATACTTATCACTCAACGTGTGTGTAAATAACAATGCTAAGTATACTTAAATAAAATTTGCCATTGATCTGAATCCACATGGCATGTTTGAGTGATTAAACAGGCAGTGTGCAGCAGTAACTAAAGCAGTGAATAATGTCACTGAAAGGAAGACGCACAGATCACCCAGGTTGAGGATGGGCTCATGCCTGGATTGACGCCATCTGCAGGGATAAGACCTATGCAAACACATGGATCTTTAATAGAAAAAATATATTTAGTATAGAGGAAAGATTCCATTCACCTTGACAATGACACTTGCTAAAACTAAATCCCATTTTAATTCTGAAGCTCAAATTAATTCATTCATATAAAGTGAGTTGTTGCTAGGTTATTTAATCTGCAATGAAATGGCCTTTTACCTTACTTTATTAAAAATCACAACTTTTTGCTTGAGAGTTAATAGCCATCCTACCAAGTCCATCACCTACATGTAACCATTGCAATTCAGGCATTTAAGGGGAACAAAGACTGCTAAGTGTTGGTAAGAGATTAAAGCATTTAGGCAAAAGTAATGTCAGCAGAAAGAAAATGTCTTGACTGAAGGAGCAAAAGCCTGCGACGAAGCAAGAAGCACTGAAGACAATCACATTAAACAACTGGGCAGACGCCAAGGCAAATGTGCCATGCTGATAGGTTCCTATTGAGGGAAGCACAAGGTGCAATTTTATCACAACCCAGTGTTGCACGTTTCTTCATACCTTATTCTTGAAATAAATATTTGCATTATTCTTTCATTGAAATGCAGGAGTTAATTTGCTAATATTTAATTGGACAAGTGTGTGTGTGTCTTTTGAGGCAGGACGAGTTGGTATAAGTGTGATGTGGATAAAATATCTGTGTTTCCACCCCAGATTCATGTTTAAGTCCTAAAGCTGAAGTGTGACTGTATGTGGTATAAGTAAATTATTAGATTACACTAGATCATATGAGTAGAAGACCTATTTCTACTTCTCTTAGCATTCTCCATGCTGACTTCCACAGTGGTTGTGCTAGCCTGCACTCCCACCAGCAGTGAGAGGGTACCTTTCTCCCCACATCCATGCCAGCAGGTGTTGTTAGTACTCTGAATGTAACTCACTGGAGTCAGGTGGAACCTCAATGTGGTTTTCATTTGTATTTCCCCGACAGCTAGGGAGTGTGAGCATTTTTTCATATGTCTATTAGGCATTTGAATTGGTTATTTTGAAAAATGTTGTTTCTTAACCCATTTCTTCACAGGGTTGTTTGTTTTGCAGGTCTTGAGTTTCTGAAACTCTTTATAGATCCTGGATGTTAGTTTCCATTGATTTTGTAGTTTGCCCATTTGCCCCCATTCTATTGGTTGCTTCTTCACTTTGTTGGTCATCTCTTTCGCTGTACAGATGCTTTTTAGTGTGATGTAATCCCATTTGTTTATGTTGGTTTTGACTGCCTGTATTTTTGTTGACTTTTAAAGGAGTCTTTTCCAATTCCTATATCTTGGAGAGTGCTTCCTATGTTTTCCTCTAGTAGTTTGACAGTTTCTGGGTGCAAATTTAGGTCATTGATCTATTTAGAACTGATTTTTTAAAATTATTTATTATTTAACTTCAGTAATTACATTGTATTATGTGACACAGTTACATAGATACTTGGGTTCTCCCCACCCCTCCCCAAACCCTCCCACCATGGTGGATTCCTCCACCTTGTTGCATAACCACAGCTCAAGTTCAGTTGAGATTTCCCCATTGCAAGCGTATACCAAACATAGAGTCCAGCATCTTATTGTCCCGTCAAGTTCAACGGCTTCTTAGGTATACCCTCTCTGGTCTGAAGACAGAGCCAGCAGAGTATCATCCCAGTCAATTGAAAGCTCCAACATACCATCAGCAAAAATTTACATCATTATGGAATTAATTGACATAGTAATGAGTAACCAATATGTTAAAAGTAAATGCGAGTTAGAACTGATTTTTGTGAAAGGTGACAGTGAGAGGTGGGAGTCTTGCTTCTTACCTCTGCAGGATGCTATCCAATTGTCCCAACAGCATTTGTTGAAGACTCCAGGCTTTTCCCTCAGATTATTTTCAGTTTTCTTGTCAAAATTAGTTTGCTGTGTATGTGTGGGCTCCCTTCTGGAGTTTCTGTTCTGTTGATCTTCTCTGTTTCTGTACCAGTACCAGAATATTTTGGTGACCACTGCAGTGTAGTATGTCTTGAGGTCTGGAGTTATGATTCCTCCAGCGTGGTTTTTATTCTTCAGGATAACTTTAGCTATTTGTGGTCTCTTGTGTTTATGGATGAACTTTTGTATCATCTTTTCTATTTCTGAGAAGAATGTTGTTGGGATCTTGATTGGCATCCTGTAAATCTGTATATTACTTTTGGCAATTTGGACATTTTGATGATGTTGATCCTGCTGATCTAGAAACATGGTTTCTCCATCTTTTAATATCTTCTTAGATTTCATTTTTAATGTTTTGTAATTTTCATTATAGAGGTCTTCCACATATTTGGTTACAATAATTCTAATATGTTTGAGATCCTTCTCCACTATTTTAATGGTACTATACTTAGATTTTTCTTCTTAGCCATGAAGTTAGTTGTGTATACTAGTGTCATTGGTTTATGTTCATTAATTTTGCATTCTGCTACTCTGCCAAATTCTCCTATGAGCATCCTTGTCTAATTCCAGATCTTAGTGGAAAAGCTTCCACTCTTTCTGCATCCACTATGTTGCTGGCATTAGGTTTTTCATATATTGCTTTGATTGTGTTATAGAATGTTCCTTCTATGCATGTCTTACTTAATGTTTTTAGCATGAAGTGGTGTTGGATTTTATCAAAGGCCTTCTTTGCATATGGTCTTTATTTTTTAGTTTGGTGGCGTCTGACTTGCATCCCATTTTTGGGAATATAGCCAAAAGAAATGAAATCTTTATATTAGATCTGAAGTCCTACATTCACCGCAGAACAATCTGCAATAGCAAAGATATGGAAATAGCCCACAGCCTGTCCGAAGTGCACTGGATCAATAAACTGTGGTATGTCAATTTCACTGAGTATTACTCAGCCATTAAAAAGAATGAAATTCTACCATCTGCAACTAAATGGTCCCAAGTGGAGACTATTATGCTCAGTGAAACGAGACAATTCCCAAAGGACAAATTTCCTATTTTCTGTCTGCTATAAGGTGGCCTTTGTGCAAAATATAAGATCAATAGCCCTTTTAATACTGTTAATGCTACATCTCAGGGGTTTGATACTTTGTTTTTATTTCATTCATTCAGAAAAGTTGTTCTCTTATTAATTTTCTCATTTTCTGCTAGGTCACACACTAGAATCATTTGCTTCAAGAAGGTTTTTTATTTCTTTTTTGTTCCTTCAGGCCATATTTGTCATTTAGTTGCATGTTCTTTAACTTCATGTTGCTGTTAATTTTTATTTTTTCATCTTGCTGCTGATTTTGTTTTATGGCTTTTTATTTAAGAGGATATATAGTAACTGTGTAATAGAGGTGAGGATACAATGCAGTGTACATTTCTACTTTGAAATCAAAGATGGGCTTTCAATGAAGTTGTTAAATATATCTTGACAATAGGATGCTGGATTCTCTGTCATTGTCCATACCTACAATGTCAGGATACATTTAAATAGCAGAATGATCGACTCATGATTGATTATAAAGGACTATACTGGGGGTAAGGGAAATCCCAGAGCCTAAGTAACTGTATCATAAAATAATAAAATAAATAAATTTAAAATATTAAAAAAAAGGATATCTACTCCCATCATTTTCATGTCTTATAAACAGACACCCGAATGCTCGTTCCCTCTCTCCCTGTCTCTAACTCCCTCTCTTTATCCTTCTCTCTTTTTCCCTCTCACTTCCTCTATCTCTTCCTTCCCCCCTCTTCCCATTGATTTTCCTTTCCCTGTCACCGTCTTCTTCTCTCTCTGTTTTTCTCCCTCTCTCTTACTCCTCTCTTTCCCATCTCGCTCTCTCTTTCCGTCCCTCTATCTCCCCCTACCCCCACTGTCTTTCTCTCAGACCCCTCTGTACACACGCATTGAGCGAAGGGTCTATGAGGTTACAGGGAGAAAACGACCATTCATAAACCTAGAATTCCATCATTCTTTTTATACTCAACGAATCTGTAATTCTCTCTATGAAAGCATTCCAAGAGTGCCTGACTAATGTTTATGTAAGGGAACTTCAAGAAATTTGATGCAATTATTAAGAAAAACTATGAATGGACTGGAGACACTGAGAGGTTTGAGTGATGACCGAAATAAAGGTAAGACCTGGATTACACTAGTCCCTTCTTCCTTAAAAACAACACAACACAACACAACAAACAAAAACCACAAAAAGTCCTTAATCTTCCTACATTTTGAAATGTAAGGGTGATTTTGAAATCATCCGTGGTCTTGAATGGTCCAGAGCAAACATACAAACTAAGGATGCCAAAGTGGAAAGACAGGAAGCACCCACACCCAGCTTGGGCTGTGTGCCGCTGGAGTCAGATCGGGATTGGGAACCCTTAGTTAAGTGACTTGTCTCACTCATGATCTATTCAGAAAGTAGAATTTATTCTTCCTCTTTCAAAAAGGGGATGCCCTAGAAAGCAGGGACGAGGCATGGGAGAGATGAGATGGCAGTGGGAGTTGGAATCTTTACCTGCAGGGAGTTGCTGCCATCTTGGATGCTTCAGAAAGCACAACTTGGTAGGCTGGATCAAGGCCCTGAGAGCAGCGAGCTTTGCCAGCTGTCAGGTGTACTGTGAACTTCTCCTTTTGCCTGCCTTGGAGACACCGCCGAATGCCATGGCTCAAGAACAAGTCCAAGTGCTCCTAGAAATCCCTCCTGGACTTTGGAGAATGACTGAGCTGCTGCCCCATAGGCAGTCCCATCTGCCCCCAAGTTACATCCCTGTAGCTCCCCTCTGTCCCCAGTAGGTGTCACAGGTTCAAATGGCATATTTGCCTTTTCTTTGCCGGAACTCAACACAATGTCTGTATCGATGCAGATATTGGATATAACGAGCTAATCTCTGGGCATTATTTTAGAATCGTATGTGAAAGTCCATCTATTCCTTTTCTCCGTTAGTAGCACCACACCTAAATTATCATAGACCTCTGCATTTAGTTTCAAGTTTATGTTTTTATAATAATTTTATTTAAAATTATTTACTGGATTGAATGAAACATCATCTTATGTGCATAGTCAGCAAGAATGTAATAAATGCTTGATATACTTATTTCATAAGTGTTGACTTCTTGAAGGCAAACATGCAGCGAGATGTGGGCAATGCTGGTCAGTGGATGGACCTCGGGTGTGCTGAGAATTTAAAGCCTTATTCAAAATGCAGGGATAAGTTTGATTCCAAAAGTCAAAGTTTTCATTTTTTCTGCTTTTCTGTATTTTTTTGACTTGATGTTATTTCCTTTTTAAAATGACAGGCACCTCCTGCTCCAGTACATGTAAGTGTGGGAAGAGACTGCATGAAACATTGCTGAATTCAACTTTGGTGCTTCCCCACTCATGGTAACACGGCTGGTCTCACCCCCCCAACCTAATAATTCGATTCTGAGAGAATGAGGTTTATTTTGGGTAACACATCTGCCTGAAGTGTCAGTCTGCACTTGGTTCTCAGGCATCGCTTAAATGGGAGGGGAAAATAGATGTGACTCTATTAATAATAGTGAATGTTAATATATAACATTAGAGTTGACGTGTGAGACATAGCTTTGAGCCGTCACTCTGCATGACAGCTCGGCACGGGAGAGTCAGGTTGGCATGAGGAATCCTATTCTGTGGGTGCACACAGAAGAAGAAAGGGACATAGGCGTTAGACTGTCCACTCTCTCTAGTCACTGTGTATCAAATCTTGATGTTCTAGAGTGAAACAGGGCATGTTTTTGATATTTAAAGGTATTTTAAACATTGATTGGCCTACTTTTGCTCACTTGTTGATTTTTAAAATTCCATTGGTAAAAATTTTGTTTATTTGAAACTTGGAACAAAAGTGAGAGTGAGTGAGAAAAAGAGGGAGAGAGATCTTTGGGTCTTCCAACCACTGACTATCCCCAGACAGCTTCAATAGCTGGGCTAAGAGAGGCTGAAGCCAGGAGCCAGAAGCTTCTTCCATGTCTTCCATGTGGGGATAGGGTTACAACCACTTGGGCCATCTTTGAGGGCTTTTCCCAGTTCTTATGCAGAGAGCTGTTTTACAAGTGGAGCAGCGTTAACATGAATGGGCACGCAAATGGAATGCTAGTGTTTCACGTGATGGACTCAACCTCTATGCCACAAAGGCAACCCTCACTTGTTTCATTCCTCCTTCCTCTTGCCTTCAGAGCCCTGAATGTCTTTGAAATACCATCTCTAATTTCTGATGATTTGTGGGTTGATAAGTTTAACTCACTTTTACACTCATGGGATGTAGAGGGTGATATTTCTTTTCCCATGATGTTTGGAATCCCAATTTGAGGGCTAAAAGGCATTAAGTGTTCCCATATCTATTAGCCCATCCCCACAGTCTCTCTCTCTCTCTCTATCTGGGATAGGGCAACAGTGAAGATAATTAAGATTTAAGGATGTAAAACATCTGCAGTCAGAGATGAGGGCAGAAAGGTGATCAGCAGAAGCTTAGGCAGATGATGGACGTGTTGGTGGCAGAAGAAGTCCAAGAGATCTCTTTGTATCTTACTAGGTAATATTTAACAACAATGCTTTGTATTCTTCAAACTCGCTAAGGCATTGTGTTACCTGTGTTCTTACCATGGCATGCTTATTATGGGATGCAGTCTCTGAACGAGGCCTGTTCATGAAGTGGAGATCCAGCAGCTCAGATGCCCTGCTTGCAGCTGTCCCCTAGCAATGTAGGAGATTCCATTAAACAAACCCAACTCCAGAACAGCACACTGGAAATGCATGATGCAGTCCCCAACCCTGACTCTGAGGAAATTACCAGGAAGTTTCTTTAAAGTGATCTGGGGTGGAGAGTGTTTGGAAGAGAGAGGTTGAGAGAGAGAGAGAGAAAGACTGATCTTCCATTCGTGCATTCACTCATCAAATGGCTGCAGTGACTGGGGCTGGGTCAAATGGAAACCAGGAGCCAGGAACTCCATCTGGATTTCCCACATGATACAGGGATCCAAATACTTGAGGTTTTTTATTCTACTGTTGCACTCCATTAGCAGGGACCGAGATCAGAATGCGGCACCCATAAGAGATTGCCGGCACTGCAGAGAACAACTTAAACCACTGCACCAATATATATATGAATATATATATATATAAAAGTTGTAATATATAAAAACATGAGAATAATATATATATATACATGAGAAAGTTATGTAGGAAGCAGCAATTTAATTTTAGATTCTAATAGTTCTTTGTAGGAATCTTTTCAGACTTGAGATAAGCGAAGTCTGAGATTCTCATTCCTCTTTCTGTACGTAATAACAAAGGTGGCTTGGAAATGGGACCAATAGAGACTCCGTAGTTCCTCTCACTGCATGGCTCTGTCCACGGTCCTGCAGCGCTGCTGTGATGACGATGATGTAACTGGGTGCAGTAATTGGGGAGCTCAGATTGGGAATTCCAGAGCAGGAACAAGTGAGTTATGGTGCTGCAGACTTAGATGTGATTTAGATATCAAGTTTATGGTGGAATATTGGCAGATACAAAATTTGCTAAAAAAAATTGCAAATGTTGCCATGACATGATTTTCTTAAAGCCTTGTGTTTATTACTGGAAACTGGTGAATTTAAGAGCCCTGTCTTCTAAGTGAATAATTGATACTTGTTAAGACAGTGTTCTTGATGAAAAAGCACATGTTTTTACAATCCATGAATCTATTCAAGCTTTTAAGGCAAGACATTTAGTACAGAAATGAAACCAATACAAAAATATACAAAGAATGCTCATGATCTAAAAATGTAAGCATTGGGGAGCATATTTATTTATGTTTATTTGAAAGGTAGATTTACAGAAAGGAGAGGCAGAGAGATTCAGACACAGAGAGAGAGAGATCTTCCATCCACTGGCTCATTCCCCAAATGGTCCATTAAGAACAAAGTTTATCTGGACTTAAGGTAGAGGCCAGGGTTCAGGATCCAGGAGCCAGAATCTTCTGAGTCTCCAATGTAGGTGTAGGTACAGAGCCCTAAGGATTTGGGCCATCCTTTGCTGTTATTCCAGGTCATAAGCTGGACATGAAGTGGAGCTGCTGGGACAGGAACTGGATGCCAGCAGTACGGATGGAGGGTTATCTTGTTATATCCCTGCATCAGCTCCAGCTTTAAAAAATATGCTGGGGCCTGGTGCAAAGGCCAGTGGCCAGCTCTGCACCTTGCATATGCTGAGATACCATATAGATGCCAATTTGTGTCCTGGCTGCTGCATTCCCATCAAGTTTTCTGCCTATGGCCTGGGAAAGCAGTGGAGGACAGCCTGAAACCTTGAGGCCCTCTGCCTGCATGGGAGACCCAGAGGAAGCTCCTGGCACCTGGCTTTGAATGGGCTCAGCTCTGACCATTTAGGCCACCTGGGGAGTGAACCAGCAGATGGAAGACCTTTCTCTCTGTCTCTCCTCTCTGTAAACCTACCTTCCCAATAAAAATAAAATAAATCTAAAAAAGATTCAAAAGAAATATGCAGGAAAAATAAAGCTTGTTTTATACACACACACAGATAAAACACATGAATATGTTTTAAAGTGTAGGTGGAAGCAAGACCTATGTGGATGTTAACTGTGTGCAGTACAATCGTTTTCAAAAATAATATGCTGTGTAATAATAACCATGCTTTTTGGTTTTGAGTCAAATTATTGGTCTAGTAGATCTTTAGCAGCCAAAAATGTATATTTAAATGATTGCAAATAGCTGTCTCTGTCTTCTCATTTTATGCGTGTATAGAAATAGTGCATACTGTAGGGTATTTTCATAAACATAAACTCGCCTGAACTTTGTAATGATTTGTGGGTTCAGTGTCATCAGTTTGTTCTACTGAAGAAACAGCAAACCAAGCTTTGTGATTAGCCAAACTCTTGCAACCTTTTCTTCTTATTCTTATTATTTTTCATGATGTGATTCCACAGGCAAAGGGCTCCTCTGCCCCTTTCACTGTGGCCACTCCATCCCAGTTCCTACCGTGTTATTATAGTAGCACAGCCCTTCCACAGCCTTTAAGGGGAAATCAGACTCAGTGACATAATTCTACCATAAGCTGAGTGTTGCAAATACTGACCTTTATGTATAACAGCAACTCATATTTTCTGATTCTGCATTGCCTCAATCAGCTGTGTAATTAGTCCTAAATGTAGCTTTTCTCATTGAACTGATTGCGATAAATACATTTTTCAAATCTGTAATTTTCCAAACTCAAGGTGAAATTTTATGATTTCACATTAAATGTTCAAAACTGATGATGTTTTGATAGAGGCAAGGGGCACACAGTGGATAAGAAATCTTAGATATCCCAGTAATAGCTGTCAGGAGCCAGGAGCCAGGAACCTTCTTGGATCACCCATGCTGATGCAGGGTCCCAAGGCTTTGGGCCATTGTCTACTGCTTTCCCAGGCCACAAGCAGGAAGCTGGTTGGGAAGTAGAGCAGCTAGGACACAAACCAGCATTGTTATGGGATCCTGGAATGTGACCTTCAGCAAAGTAATGACTTTTGCCACTAGGCTACCACGCTGGGCCCTCAGTTCGATTTTAAAGCTCATTTATTTATTTTTGTTTGAAGATGAGAGAGTGAGAGAGTGAGAGAGAGAGAGAGAGTCAGGCAGACAGACTATCCACTGGTTCAATCTCCAATTGCCTGCCACATGGGACCAAAACCAGCAGCCAGGAGCTCAGTCTGTATCTCCCACGTGGGTAGCAGTGACAAGTCCTTGAGTCACCAGCTCCCAACCCCCAATGTATGTGTTAGCAGGAAGCTGGAATTGGGATCAGAGCCAGGACTCAACTATGTGAACTCTGGAATGGGATGCAAACTTTCCAGGCAGCATCCTAATTGCTGTAATGAATGCTTACCAAAGAAAACAACCGTTTAAAATTAAATACTTTTAGGAAAAATTGCACATGCCACTAAAAGCCCTTTCTGGGAGACACATGAAGGAGGCAATTATTTTGGAAACAGCTTGGAATGGAAAGCAGCCAAAGTGCCCATGACCTTGGGTTGTTTCATGTGCTCACATGTGTGTGGACTCCATCGTTTGAATAGTCTCCCATCTTCCATGGGGGTCTTCAGCCAGCTCTGCAGAGGGTTTGGACACATGTCCCTGTTGCGGTGGATGAGCATGGGGAAGGGAAGACTTATTGCTTGTTTCTCCACATTGGATTGGTTAGAATCTTCCTTCCTTCTCCCTTTTGACAAATGTGACCTTCAGCAGGAAAAAGGCAGAAACTGCCACACCTCTTGGGTTCCTCAACGCAATGACGCTGAAAATGAGGTAGACAGAAAGGCTAAGGAGTTATTTTAAGAGAAAAAAATCTCAGGATGGGATTGTCTGCTGGTTTGCTACAGAGTTACCTATGTAAGATTAAAAAAATCTTTATTCTTAACAAAATCCCTATGATTGTAGGAATGTTTGATAGTCATTGGTCCAGGGCAGTGTCTTTAAATATTTTTAAATTAAATACTCCTTAGATTGTGCACTTATGAAGATTTGTAGGTGATGTGCGTGTAAAATTGTCATAACTTGGTGAGAGACCCCAAAGGGCACGTTCAGATATTTGCTGTGAAGCTTCACAGAACTTTGTAATACTGGTTTGTCGTCAGCAGTGTATGCTATGCCCTCACTGTGCTATGTGCTCATTAAAAGATGGCAAATTAAAAGTCATAATGTAATATACACTTTAGATCCTATCATTGATAATAATCTTGTGTGTAAACCTATGTATCTACTACTGTTGATAATTTTTTGCAAATTTAGATTGATCTTGTATCAGATCTGATAAAAGCAAGGTAATCACTTGATTTAATCTCTAGGCAGAGCTGATGAAGGTGTTTATTAAAAGTGGCAGGTGGAGCCCCGCCCTCTCCATGCTGTGACACCAGAAATGGATGCTAGACTAGTGAGAAGAGACTCGGGCTTCCTGAGGCCCAGCAGCCCTGCCCAGCCTGTGCTGCACTCTTAGCTCCAATGGCTCCTTTCCAGTGTCTTCTACAATCAATAATTGTTTTGTAGGGAGCAAGTTGGTTAAAATGAGGTCACACAGCCCTTTTTAAGCACTAGGCTATAAGAAGACCAACTAATGTGGCAGCTGATCCCCAGCCCTGGAATTCCCATCCTTCTCTGGGTGGCATGAACTCAGCTCAGGTGTGAAGCAGTAGATACGCTGGCATCAGCCTGTGCTTTACACAATGTGAGCCCTAATGTGTGATTTAGATTTCAGAGAGAGCAAGTAGAGGTCCAATACTCCCCTCCTGCAGGTCAGATGGCTACCAAGGCTTTCCATATTGAATGCACAAAACCACACCTTGGAAAAGTGAATGTCAGAGGCATAGAAAGAAAATAAGGGCTTGGTGTAAATGTACGAGAGAGCTGGAGAGAGATTGGAGCCACACTCAAGGCAATCAAAGCAAAGTTGGATGGTTTATTTCCACTCTTCAGCTGTTGAGACAGCATCATCGCTGTATCTTCATCCATTGGAGACACAGTGTCTTACTGTAGATAGCTGGATTTGAAGTTGCAAACCCACAGCACACTTACAGGAGATCCAAAACGAGTGCTGCTGCCTTGCTATTTTTTGTAATAATTTAAACGAGTCTCCAATTTTGTAGGAACTTTTGATTAGGGTAGGAAATGTTATTTTTAAAAGAATAAGGCAGATGTTTTATTAGAGCTACAAAAATAGCTATGAACTCTTTCTGACTGTTGATTCAAACACTATTATCTAGTTTCCTAACCAATGAGCAGATGTTAAAATATAACATTCCCATGAGAATAATGTGGAAAGTTGTACTTATTTTTCCTGTGATTTCAAAGGCAGCAAAATGCAGTGAACACAAGTGTCAATAGTTAGATGAAATAATGTGCATATCTGACTATTTATAGAGCATTTATTGCATACATATAGATAGTCCCACAAAGCAAAGTATATACTTCTCTTGTAAATGATAATTTATAAAGTCCAAAGCAAAGTTTTGGAAATTTGTTTTAATGATATAAATTGTGCAATATATATGCAAACCTTTCTGTACTCTAATTGGATGCTTAAATAGGTAACACATTGATCACCTGGTGGTATATCTAAATTCCTGCTATAAAATATATTTCCATAACCACTCGTGGCAATTTTCATGTTAATTAGTATTTTTCATTTCCACAATATGCATAAATTAGCATAAATATCTGGTTGCACGTCTGGGCTATATATGAAAATGTTTCAAAGTGCTAAAAATAATATTCAGAGAGCAGTATCCAAATTACATCTAATGGTTCAGCTGCCGTGCCTCACATCAGAGTACCTGTGTTCGGACCCTTCTGCCTCCTGATTCTAGCTTCCTGCTGAGAAAGACTCTGAGAGTCAGTGATGATGGATGGCTCGAATGAGTCGGTTCCTGGCACCTGCACAGAAGGCCCGATGAGCGTCATGGCTCTTAGCATTGCTTCAACTGTTGAGGGCATGTGGAATGAACCAGCAGATGGGAGCATACATTCTTTCTCTCTGATGCTCTCTAATAAATACATAATTTCAAAAGTCATTTTTGTAATAAGACTTCATTACATAAATAATGTTTGTTCAATGAACAGTTGACTGTAATTATTTACATATTTCTAGTGGGATTTATCAACAATCCCAAGAAACTAATTACGAAAGCAGTTGGAAAATTTCTACAGTTTTGATTCATCTATACAATACCTGCTGAAGATTGCTCTGACATTCGGGCCTCTTAAGTAAGTTTAAATTATATATAATACCTGAGGCTTCCTGTGTCCTTAGTTCTGTAAGCAAGATAATACCTATAGGTATTAGGGTTGTGGGAGATGTTCGAGAACTGCAGGTGGACACAGCAGCATGGAGCTCAGGGTTTGGTGTGTGGGAAGCGTGGCTGCACTGTTCAGAGGAGTCTCTGAACAGGCTTCCCAGGGTCTCATGATGAAAGTGTCTCACTACCCTGGGGAGCTCATGCCCACCTCAGGCTACTGTTTCTCCTTGGATCAGTACTGGGGGCTCCCCGGCATGTGCCACGTGAGAACGGTTCGAGGAGGTGGATAAAGACAGCAGCTGCCACGGGGCTGTCTGTGTAGTGTCGGTTTCTTCTTCTCCCATTCCCTGTGTGTCTTTGGAAAACTTCATCATTTCAATTGATTCTATTGTGACTTTTCAGATCTGAGATTAGGATCCAAATTAGGCTTTCTGCTCCTGAGCTATAGTTAACAAGCATGCCCAGTATTCTAATATTTTCATGCTGTACAGGGCTTTTCTAACAATGGTGATTTACCATGTGTACTCATTTTTATTTACATGTGTTCATATATTTACAAGTCAGTAGCTTGGAATTCACACATTTTTGTATCATTTTTACGTTAATTTATATATTTTATGTATCTTCTCTCAGATTGTTGTTTTAAAGACTTATTTTGTTTTTATCTGAAAGGTGGAGTTCAGAGAGTGTAAGAGAGAGATCCTTCATCTGCTGGCTGACTCCCCAAGTGGCTCCAACAACTGGAACCTGGGAAGAACCTAAGTAAGCAGCCTGATGTCTGCAGCCTCCCATGAGGGCAGCCTCCCATGAAGGCTTGAGCCATCTCCACTGCGTTTCCAAGAGGAGCAGCCAAGACCTGAACCAGAGCCCATGGGAGCACCAGCACTGCAGGGGGAGGCCTGGCTGTCGCCGCGCTGGCTCTCCCAGAACTTCACATGTTTGAACTGGAATGTAATGTATCATGAAAAGAGTGATTCCAATGCTTTCTTTGCACTAAGACTCACTACCAGGACCAAGGTCATAAACTAACTGTTTTTAGTATGTGATGCAAGGTTAGGCACATTCTGTAACTTGTATTTTTATTCTGAAATTGGTATGTTTATTTCGTTTTTAAAATAAAGGAGCAGAGATAGTGTGTAGAAAAGCTATAGACTCAAGCATTCCATGCCGGTTAATGGTAATGCTGGAATTCAAACCAGATTTATTTTACTTCGATGCCTAAGATCCTTTTAGTATGCAAAATTATTGATACACGATGGGTCCCATATCACTGATTTGTTGCTGACAGATGAGCCGCTGCACAGCTGATTCGTGACTAACTCAGGTGTCCAAGACTCTGAACTGAAGGTTTGTCTGGATTCACGGGGACTATGTTCTGCTCAGTGTGGCTCCAGACTCCATTTAAGCGCTTGCAGTTCATGAGGGCATGAGTGAACGGTAGCTGGCCTGGGAGGGTCTCATTGCATCCTGGGGACTAACATGGGTGTCTGGAAGGTTGGATTGAATGGATGAGTTCCCCAAGAAACTGATAACCCCTAGGGCAGCATCATCATCAGAGGAAATAGCTTGAAAGTATTTGCGAATGACTGGCAGCCTTGAAAGAGAATGAATACACCAAGTGGAAGTACTTCTGTGACTGAGACTTACAAGTTGCACAATCTCATGTTGCCACATTTTTCTTGTTTCAAATCCAGCCTGCAGGTAAGGGACAGAGAGAGGATTATACTTGTCCACAAGGGCCAATCAAAATGTCGGTTGGCATTTTTCACCAATCATGAATGTGAAAATAGTGCTCGTAATGAAGATTTTAATCTTAAAATAACCCGAAAGAATAAGATATATTTTGTTTGAAACAAAATGAGTGCTGTAAATCTCCTCCTGAGATAAACACATTTTTTTTTTTGCCAGTTGTAGTACTGAGTTATTTTTTCAGGGACTCTCCTCCAATACAAACATTCTACTGATGACTTTGCTGACGCTGGAGGCAGACCGGCGGGTTTCTGACATTGAGTGTTGGAAGCAGTATGCCTTATTTCCTCTCCATGTGTAAGTAAGATGATTGATGCATCATCTACAGTCATGATGCCAGTCATTTTTTCTATTTGTTTGCCGCCTGATAAAGATAGGGCTTGTCGAGAAGGGATATTATTTATTCATACGAATGCACAATGCAGGCTGACTTTTGCTTAAATCACGTAAAGGAATGATGTTACCAGATACAGCAACATTCCAGTGAGAACCACAGATGCTGTCGAGCACATTATTCTAACACAGTCAGCATCTACTGTGGTATTTGGAGTCTGCAGCCGAGTAACTAGAGAAAAGTGACACCGAGAAATTAGTATTCTTTTTGCAACACAGCCAATCAAAACCATAATGTTGAACCAAGCTGTCCAGCACTTCATGGACTTTTGCTTTATGTTTTCTTTACATTGCCTCCTTACTCTAAAGTATTTAATGCTGATCTTAAAGGCTTGGAATGATACATTACGGCATATTTTCTACTTTTTAGAAAATAAATTTGTAGCTCCTGTACAATGCAGAATAAATCATTCTTTCCAATAAGTTGGAAGGAAAAACAAGATAATATATGTGTTGAAATCAGGATATTAAAATGCTGCAGAACACAGCAGGAAGATTCAGAAGACACAGAAATCTGATCAACGCCCACTATAATGCTAAATTGTCTGAGATTTATTTTCTGGTTATGTAAAGTCTTGTGCTATAAAATATAAAAATGGAGGCAGGGACTTAGGATTATTAAGACATCCTGTGGTAGTTAATCCTTTCCACACAATAACATTAAAACTGCATAAAGTTGGCTAGTACAGTAATTTTTGGGCTGTATAAATGACTAAAGTCAGACAATAAATTGGTAATCGCTTATTCTTGTGAAAAAGAATCTAGAGCTCAGAGTAGGAAGAACAGGAGTTTATGGTCTTCCTGCCTGAGCCTGTTCTTTTCCTCTCCCAAGTCCTTGGTGGTAGGGGGGAAGAGTAGCTTGATTAACACGGCATTGAGCAGAAAGCCAGTGGCTTGACTGCCAAAGAGCTGGCTCTACTTGGAGCAGAAGCCAACTCTGTGACCTCATGAACAAAGCTGAGAAGTACTGCGAGAAAGAAGCAGGGGACCCGGAGAACTGACAGCTTCAAGTTATGAGCTTCATTGGATCCATTGGTAACCCTTGATTACCAATGATTGGGAGATTCTGGGAATGAGAGAAAGAAAAAAGCAATGAGTGTGTGCTCTCACTGGTAGAACTTGAGAGAGCCATAGGGAAGAAGCAAGCAAAGGGGGAACTGAATTGGCACATTCCATACCCCCACACAAAGCTGTAAATAGAGGGTTGGGAATTTTACAGTTTAATATGTTTGTGTTATGACTTAGGACAGATAGAAGAAATCACTAGAAAACTAAAAAATCAAATAGATGTGAAAAACTTGAGAAGAGTTCTTAGGAGCCATCTACTCAAGGGAGACAGACATCCCAGCTCAAGTCAAGACATGTTATTAACAGAGAAGAAAGGAAACGAGGCTCAGAAAAATAGAGCTGAATACTGGGTTAAACTCATATATTAAATGCAATATCCAGCTTTTATCCAAAAGTTTTGAGTTGTGATAGAAGTCTGGAATGTGTTCATTTGTTGAAATGTATCCATTTTTAAAAGATTTATTTATTTTTATTGTTTAGTCAGATATAGAGAGAAGCAAAGACAGAGAGGAAGATCTTCTGTTTGTTGATTCACTCCCCAAATGGCTGCAACAGCCAGAACTGAGCTGTTTCGAAGCCAGAAGCCAGGAGCCAGGAGCCTCTTCCAGGTCTCCCACGTGGGTGCAGTGTCCCAAGGCTTTTGGCAGTCCTTGACTGCTTTCCTAGGCCACCAGCAGGGACCTGGATGGGAAGCAGGGCAGCTGAGACACAAACCAGTGCCCATATGGGATCCTGGCATGCAAGGCAAGTGCTTTAGGTGCTAGGCTATCCTGTGGGGCCCAAAATATGTCCATTTTTAGAGCTATGAAGAAAAAATCTGATAATAAATATGAACCTGATAGGAGACCTATAAGACTGAAACTAAATTCCAGAACTGAAAAAACACTGCAATTTAAATTTTTTAAAAATTACAAGATGAACCCCCAAACAAACTTAAGGTGAGAAACAAAAACAATCGTTTCTCTGGATGATGAAACATGGCAGCTATCCAGGCTGTAAAACAGATGAGAAAGGTTAAATCCAAGACGCCAGAGACTCGGCAACTTTCAGGGAGCCTTGGTATGTCCAACACGCAGGTGGTAGGAGCTTCAGAATGAGTTAGGAGAGAAAAGGAATTGAAAAATCTTTTAAAGAAAAATGTCTGAAAACTCCCCAGTTTAAGAATCCAGAAATATCTAAGAAACTATAAATTCCAACCAAGATGAAAAATAAAGGGATACATAGGTCGGCATATCACAACTGAGCTACTGAGGGTAAAATGGAGCAAGGAATGGAACGGCAAGAGCAAGCTGACTGTTGTAGGAGAGCCAGCAGTTGAGCCAGCAGGGGCAGGCATTCCGCTGGTTAAGAGCCCAGCTGGAACACTCACACGCCATTCCCAGTGCTTGAGCCCCACGCCTGCCTGGCTTCAGCTCCTGCCTGCAGCTTCCTGAGGGGAGGTGGGTGATGTTTAAACTGTCGAGTTTTTGTCACTCATGTGGTAGAACTAGATTGAGGTTTTGGGTTCCAGCTTCAGCTGGCGTGGTCACCCTGCTTGGGCCCTACCTTGCCCGAGTTTTGTGGCTATTTGTACAGCAGATGAGTAGGAGAGCTCTCTACCCTTTTATTCCTCTCTCTCTCTCTCCCTCTCTCTCTCTCCCTCTCCCCCTCCACCCCCCACCAAAACAACACCAAAACCACATTCAATAGTTGTCTCTTTATAAGAAACATTGAAACAAAAAAGCAATGGGATGGCGTCTACAAAACGGTTCAAAGGATGAAATGATCCAGTGCCTACGGGATGCCAGCGCTTAGCCCTGCTGCTCCACTTGGCCAGCTCTCTGCTGCTCACTGTGGCCAGTGGGGAGTGAACCAGCGCAAGACATTTCTGCCTCTCTTCTCTGGAAATCTGGCTTTCTAATAAAAATAACAAAATCTTTAAAAAAGAATCTGTCAACTCAGAAATCTATATGCAGTGAATTTCTTCATAAATGAAGGAAACTTAAAGATAAATAACAAAAATTGAGATGCTTAGTTGCCTCCAGTGATATTAAAGAAATCCTTCAGGAGGACCATGTTGATAAATAGAAAACTCCAATGTTGGCAAAGGAATAAGCACATCAAAACAGTAAACATGCCTGAACATACATAATACTGCGTGTGTCAGCCCCATTTTCCACGAATCTGCATTTGCAATGACCAAATACCTGCTAATATTCCTAACTTAAAAAGGCTGTGCTGTGCCTTACTGTTGTAGGAGGAGACAGCAGTGTCCCAGGTAATATTCAGGCAGGAAATATGCTGCTTATGAATAAGCCTGCATGATAAAGAGGGACTCTTTAAACATAAGCACATAGGAAACAAAGCTCTCTTCTGACTGCAGGATGAAATGTTGGGACCAGAGAGTCCCAGGAATACACCTGTGTCTTTCCCTGGAAACAGTGGTCAATATTCACTAAGCCAATTATAACAGAGCAAAGAAATGAACAAATGACCAGACACATAAGGCCCTGAGAAAACACATAACAAAATTGCAGATATAAATTGAAAACCATCAGTAAGGACAGTAAAATGCAAATAGACTAAATACCTTATCCAAAGGGAAGAGATATTACTAGATCATATATTAAACAAAATCCAAGTAATTATGGATGCGTTGATAGAAGAACTCACATTCAATGGTTAAAAACAAGTTGAATGTAAAGGAGTGCCGGAAAATATATTATGTAAATGGTAACTATGGGAGAGTTGAAAGCTCTAAAGTATTATCAAAATATGCACATTTAAGATTGCAAATATTATTGGAACAAAGTAACTATTTCATAATTACAAAAGATTAAGCAGAAAATAAAAAAACTTTGCGTTTTTTCTTACTCCTCTGAGTAAGTTAAGCTAAGCACCTTGCATAAAAAAAAATACGAACATTATTGAAGACAGTCCTGCTGTGGATGTCAGGCCTCAAGAAAAGGGAGGCTTGTGAATGCTTTGGATATTTTACCTTCTATATAACAAACTTGGGGCTGAAGAAGCTGAAAAACCTTTAGATGTGTGTGCCAAGGTACAAACTACAGAAAGAATAAAATCTCCTTCAACATTGTTCAAGTGAAAGGGTATTTAAAGAGCCATCTTAAAATGTTAGCAAACTTTGTACAATTCGAACATCGCCTACAGAAACTGGCCCTATCTGACCCCACCAGAAACAGTGAGTGCTAAGGTAGATATTCAATGGCACAGCAGACCTCTCTCCATCCACTGTGGTAGTGCCAGGCAAGGCTGAGTGGGAACCTGGGCTTTGAGGCTTTCATCCTGTGGGATTGGTGGAGATCAGGTATGGGCCCAGATCTCAACCTCACGGGGCAGTGGCCCAATGGAGGCTGCTGAGGAGTATCAACCAAGTCCTCTGACCCCTGCTGGCCACGGGGCATCTAAGATCTGCCCGGTCTCCTCTCATCCAAGTAGCAGCTCAGAATTCTGTGGACAAAGATGGACTGGCCCGGGGAGCTTATAGCACTCTGTGCTGAGCTGGTGTTACCTGCTCTGGCCTTGCTACGGAGATCTGGGGGGAAGTCAGCTGACAGAGTGTGAAACCTGTGTGTCTCCCAAGGGTTCAGTGAGTGGGAAGCTTGGTTCCAAGTTCAGCGATACTCAGACGTGGTGGGCCTTTACAGAATGAGGCCCAGGGAGAGCTGTCCTCTGAAAGGATTTGTATGGTTCTCTTGGGACGCAGGCTGCTTTTCTTTGGTATGCTCTGTCCCCATAGGTCATTTACCATGAGACTTCACCAAAGCCAAGTGATGCTGGGCCCATGTCCTTTGGCCTCCAGCAGTGTGAACCAAGTAAGCTGGTTTTTCTGAAAGCACCCAGCTTCCAATATTTAGTTAAAGTAACAAAGACCAGGTCAAAACAGCAGGTGGGAAGAGTGAAATACGGAGCCTTAATGTAACAAAGGTCAGAAGAACCATTTGGCACAATTCAGTACCCATTCATGATGAAAACTCTCAGCCAAGCTACAAGCAGAAGGGAACTGCTTCAAACTGTTAAAAGATATACCACATGAAAGAAAGAACTAGAAGTGTCTTCACTGCAGATGAGACGGTTGTGAATGTAGACATTTTTAAGAAATGGTTACACAACACTTCTCAAATTAATAGATTGGCTAGTTCTTAAGACAACAAGGCTACTATATTAAAAATGTGTTATTATTATCAAAATAGCCTGGAATTATAGAAAACAATTCTACTTACAATAGTATGAAAGAATAAATTTCTTACAAATAAGTAAGTGAGGGGCTGGTATCAGGGAGTGAGCTGAGCCTCCACTGGTGGTCCTGAAATGGCCCAGGGCCGTGGGTCAGGACCTGCGGCTGCACTTTTGAGTCAGCTCTTTGTCCCTGGCCTGGGAAAGCAGCAGAGGACAACTCAAGTCCATGGGCTTCTGAACCCATGTGGGAGACCTGTTAAAGCTGCTGGTTCCTGGCTTCAGATTGGCTCAGCTCTAAGCAGTGAATAAATGGATAGAACCCCCTCTCTGTCTTTCTCATTGTAACTCTGTCTTTCAAATTAGAAAAAAAAAGAATGAAAGTATGCCCTTTTTTTAGTAATAGAAAGTTTTTCTTAGAATCATTCAGCAACGAAATAGTTGGAAAGACACACCATGTTTATATATCAAAAGACTTAGTAATTGTTATATGTCAAATTGATCCATAGATTAATTATGCCCTTGAAAAATTCTATCAGGCATTTTGTCTCTGGGAATTGACAAGATGATCCCAAATGATAGGAAATGCAAGGAACAATAGAAAAGAATTTTGCATGTAAACAAAATTGGGGAACTATACCACCCAGTTTTTTTTTTTTTTAAAGATTTATTCATTTTATTACAGCCAGATATATACAGAGGAGAGACAGAGAGGAAGATCTTCCGTCCGATGATTCACTCCCCAAGTGAGCCGCAACGGGCCGATGCGCGCCGATCCGAAGCCGGGAACCTGGAACCTCTTCCGGGTCTCCCACGCGGGTGCAGTGTCCCAATGCATTGGGCCGTCCTCAACTGCTTTCCCAGGCCACAAGCAGGGAGCTGGATGGGAACTGGAGCTGCCGGTATTAGAACCGGCGCCCATATGGGATCCCGGGGCTTTCAAGGCGAGGACTTTAGCCGCTAGGCCACACCGCCGGGCCCACCACCCAGTTTTAAAACTTAAATCCCTGATAATCAAGGCTCAACTTCCTCCAAATTAACATAATTGTATGTTTTCACCACATGATTTCCTAAGTGATTAATAAATCTCCCATTTTTATTTTATGTTAAGAATGTATTGAAATTAAACTGACCAAATTTTTAAAGATAAGCCGAATATGCTGAGGTCATCTTGGTAGAATTGTTACACTTATTATTTTAGCGCAAAATAAAAGTGTATAATGTGAGTAGAAATTTCATAATGGTTTTGGGTTTTTGCTTAATGACTTATGTGATATAAAAGTGCAGGAGTGTGTGTATATATGCTTCTAAATTGCTTTTCTTTCTGAATCTAAATCTCTTTGCTTTGGGGAATCATGTCTTCCATGGCATGTAATTATTTTATTGGAAGTGTAAACAGTTATTGCAGGTTCCTGCTGAGTAAGACAGATGTGTTTTGCCTCTGGGTTTTGTGGCAGTAGAATGGATGAAGGTGTGTGGTGCACAACACTGTGGAACAGACCCCCTCTGCCTTCTGCACTTGACCTTGACCACATGTCTTCCTGGAGCGATCTCCTCATGGCTGGTCTTCTGTAGCAGCTCACCTGGCTGGCTCAAGTGGACTCGCCTTCCTTGGGTATCCTCCCATGACTATTGGGCAATGTGGCTTGGACTTCTGGGTTAATCGCTTTTCTCCAAACCTCTGTTAAGACCACAGTGAGGCTCATGAAACTTTTCAACTGAATTGTGAAACTTCAACCTTGAAGGTTTCCACTTTAGGAGAGTTTGGCTCAGCAGTTAAATCAGCACTTTGGACAGCTAGAGTGCCTGGTAGGCACAGGCAATGGTGCAAGTAAGGCTGAACAGAGTACCTGGCTTTGCCTGTAGCCCGGGCCACACCAGACAACTGGGGGGACTTGGGCAGTGAAACAGCAAACTTGATATAATTCTCTCCAGCTTTTCAAATAAGTAAAAAACAAAACAAAACAAAACAAAGCAGTAAGAAACATTTTTTTCTTTCTTATCTCATTTTTTTTCTTTTTCTGTTTTTCTTTGTCACTACTCATTCCAGAACATTCTTACGAAGTTTGAAGTTGCTCGGAACAGGACACAAGAGAATCCTGACTTCATGGCTTTTGCTGCTTGTGGGTACATGTGGCACAAGCCTGGATTCAGTGTGTCACTGCTTTCCCGCCCGCGTTGTCAGTCAACATGCTGACAGACACCACCCTGTGCTTTATTAACGTGCAAGTAAATTCTAGCAAGGCTGTCCATCCAAGGGTTTAGAGTGTTTTATTTTCAGGGCGGAACAGGAATGAGGGGACTCCAGTGTTTTCTTCATAAACTTACTTTCCCAATGCCTGTATGTCTTTCTAATTGAAGGAAGTGTCATAAAACATGAACAGTAAACAGGCCTATTTTTTGTTGGTCCTCTCCTCACTGTGTTGCTACCGAACCGTTGTGTGCCTTTGTGTGAATAATGTCAGATAAGTATGGTCTTACATCCGACGAACGTGTGCGTCTTTTAAGTGTTTCAATCCACAGGGCTGGGACTTAGAGTTGGGGTTTGGCCTTGAATTGTCTAATACTGACCTATCCAAGCCACCGTCCTTAGATTCCAATCTCAAGGGATGTTCCAGAGTTTCCATCTCCCTACCTTCCCCACACTGTCTCTGTGAGCAATAGTAGAAAATTTGTGCCAGAATGCAGCAAGTGGTGGTGCTGGAGTGTGTGTGTGTGTGTGCACAAATGTGAGTATGTGTGTGTGTGTGAGTGTGTGTGTGAGTGTATGCATGGGAATATGTGTATGTGTGTGATGTGTGTGTGCACAAATGTGAGTATGTGTGTGTGTGAGTGTATGTGTGTGATGTATGTGTGTGAGTGTATGTGTGGGAGTATGTGTACTGTGTTTGAGTATGTGGATGTGTGTGATGTCTGTGTTTGAGTGTATGTGTGTGATGTATATGTGTGATGTATGTGTTTGTGTGATGTATGTGTGTGAGTGTATGCATGGGAGTATGTGTAGTGTGTGTGAGTCTGTGTATGTTGATGGATAATCTAAGACCAAGAATGAAAGGCATTGAAATTTTGGCTAGTAGATTTAATTTTCCTTTTAGTTTTTTGTCATTTTGCATCTCTACATGAATACATTTCGAACAGCAGTAGCTTTCTTCTCTTTTCAGTGTTTCTATTTCTGTCACCCTGTCTATTTCTATCTTTGTGTCTTGTTCTCTGTCTCTCTCTGCAGCCTGCATTCCCTCCACCTCATCCCACCCCGCGTTCTTTGCATCGCATCATGCCTGGGTTGCGTTCATTTGACTGTGCGTTTTCTCAGTAGTTCCTGTGGGACAGGGTTATCTTGGAAAAAGAGGCAGAAAGAGCATGGTGGGATCTTGCTTTTTCAGGCTGTGGAGAGGGGCGTTTCCTTTTGTGGGGGTCAGTTTTCTGTCTGAAAGACACAAGGAATGGAGCATTTTGAATGTGAAATGGCCAAAGCTGAAATGGCTGGGGTGAATGCTCATGCTTCTTGGTTATGTCTTCAGTTAGAGGGACAAAGGTGGGAGTGCATTTCATAAGCACTCCCGCCTCATTTGGAATGCAACCCTGCATGAGAATTGGCTGTAGTGTGAGCAGCAGAGTAGCCGCTGACCTACCGGTCCACTCAGCAGTGGACACTCCCTCAGTCTGAAAGCATGTGAGCAGTCAACATAATCTGTCCTTAAGGGATGCAAGAATTCCTTTATTATTGCTGCTTTTGATACAATCTCACTCCAAAGGCTTGCTTTGTGGTTGCTTTACAAGTAATTACTTGTCATAATCTTTAATAAAGTTGTATTAGCACAACTTGAATATAGACTTAAATTTGTTACGAAATCATGTAATAAAAATGAATTTCTATAGCAATCAGAAAATTTCAAATACCCTTTAAGTGAGATTATGTTAACCTCCAATTTCTAGTGAAAATTCTTTTTACTTTCTCGTGCTGACTATGATCACACAAGTGTCCTTTGGCTCAGTGGTCCCTGTGTATTTCTTGGAACCATTGTGGTTTCTGTAACAAATGGTCTTGCAACAACAAAATTCAACCAGCCAATATTTATAAAGAGGCCACAGGACTCTAGCATGATTTTGTGTCATGGTTTCTCTCTTCATCTTGGGACATTGTAGCTGCTGATATTAGATATACACAGAACAAAAAGGATCAGTCATGCTATGCTCCTCTGCCCTTGTAACAGTCTGTGTCCCTAAGGAATACCTCTGCTGCTTTGTTTAAGTCCATCAGAAAGGGTCTGCATGGAGTAGTTGGGAATCACAGCCCTGGCTCATTCTTTGGGGTGGATACTGGAAAGGTCTGACTTTCCTACAGAGAAAAGACACAGGGTTAGAAAGCATGGCAGTCTAGTACATTGCTTCATGCTGCTAACGTCATGAAGAAGAAAATTCATTTTATAAAATGTTCTGTTTCTGCAAGTCATGATATTTTGTGAATGTCCTTAAATTAGAAATTGGTTGTACAAGTGCTTGCTAAAGAGTTTAGTAAATTCATGACAGATCATTGAAAAGACTGTGATTACATGATACGAATAAGCCTATTGCATCCAGAGCCCCTCTGCCCCAAAAATATATTTGCCAAATATTTAAGGCCCTAGCATGATGGTTAACTAGGTTGTTACTGACCACCCCCCGCCCCCAAAGGACACCTTAAAATGTTTATAGGAGAAAAATGATTACAATATTGCTGTGATCTCTGTAAGTGGATACATAGAAAAAATGCTTGATCAAAAAGAGTTGATCAATTTGTAAATTTTATGAAACTGCTGCTGATTTCATTTAATAATCACCCCAGTGTCCATTAAATTATGAAGCAACAGCTCTTGCTAGCAAAGAAGACACTTCACTGAAGTAATTATATTAGTAACAATGCTTCTATCAGCAACTTTTCAGATATTTCTAGTCTCCATGCTTTTCCCATTGTTTTTCATTTTTCAGAGTATTGACCCTGGGATTGACATTTTAACCTTTGTTTGCTTTTACCACACTCTTTGATTACTTTATTACATTTGCTGTATTAGTTTCAGTATTTTAATCAGGATCATGACATTTTAAACCAGGAGATGGACTTTCAGGTGTTTCTCGAAATGGTTTCCATCTTAATTGTGTCCGGTTTCAGAGTTGGGGCAAGTACTTTCAGCCAGTGTCATATCATGCATAATGCATTGGCATTGTTCAACTTAAAAAATGACTGAATCGTACCCAGAAAATTCTGTTATATTTTCTCTAGCTAATTTTATTACCTTAATAATTAATTCATCCATTATTTTCTTCAATGCTACAAAAGGTGCATTAGTGCCATCAGTTATCAAGACTAACTCATACACACAGACATGCACATAGAGTCATACTTTTAATTTATTTTATATATTGGACTCTTGGGTAATTTTCAGTTTAGGTCCTGGAAGAGCAAACTGGCCACTGGGAGTGAAAGTGCTGACATCCATCTGCTAATCCCTTAGAGCTCTCACGTTGGAGTGAACTTGCTGTGGCAAGACCCCGTACACAGTGTCGGAATACTAGTCTTTGTCCTCTTGATGAATGAGGGCTTGACTGACCCATATGGTATATACACTGCATTTGATCAATAGATATGAAATAAAAAGAAACAGTACTTCACAGTGAAAATGAAGGTCACATTTCATCCAAAACAGAGGTCATTTTTTAGCATGCTTGCTCTCTGTATCCTGACTGCAGCTTTAAAAGGGAAACAAAGTAGATGAAACAGTATAAAAACTCAGGTACTGATACATGGAGAAGGGATGAAAACTTAAAAGACTGGGCCGAGCAGTGACATAGCCAGCTAATCTTCCACCTGCAGCGCTGGCATCCTATACACGTCCTGGTTCGTGTCTCGGTTGCTCTGCTTCTGATCGAACTCCCCGCTTATGGACAGGGAAAGCAACAATGATGGCTCAAGTCCTTGGGTCCCTGCTCCCAAGTAGGAGGCCCAGAAAATACTCTTGGTTGCTGGCTCCGGGCTTTTGATTGGTTCAA
The DNA here is from genome assembly GCF_030435755.1 of Ochotona princeps. Taxonomy (NCBI): domain Eukaryota; kingdom Metazoa; phylum Chordata; class Mammalia; order Lagomorpha; family Ochotonidae; genus Ochotona; species Ochotona princeps. Next base: position 3,558,079 of record NC_080849.1, read on the forward strand.
CTCTGGATGTTACAACCATTTTGGGAGTCATACAGTCAATGGAAGATCTTTCTCCTCTCTCTCTCACTGTAAAATGTCTTTCAAACAAAAATAAATGTTTAAAAAAAACAAAAACAAATTTTAAAGGTTTAAAAGACAACTGTACAGACATTTTTAGAAGCTTATTTGGATATTTAGAGTGAATATTTAAAAATTATTCTTTCATGGGTGGCATACAACACCAATTTAACATATACAGACTGCAATTCACTACAAAAAGGCATTGCTCATTTAAAGTTAGCTGAAGAAAGTGTTTCCAAATCATTCACACTTATTTATTCATAATAATCTTGATGTGGATTTAAACAAATTTAATTATCATAATTATAATATCACATAGAGGTAATTGAGTTTCAGCTGGAAAATTGGGAAGGTATAAACAGCACTTCCTCTTTTCAAGGAGAGTTAAAAAGACAACAGTGAGAGTAGCTCATGATGTTTGGTCAGCTGACACTTATTAAGTACCTAGTGAATGCTGATCAACCCGCTAGTCTATGACATATTGTGTATATTCCGGAAAAGAGTGAAAAATAAACAATGTCTCTTCAGTGCAAAAGAGTAGTCAGGTAATTAAATTAGAAAAGCATGACATAATTTTCAAGTTCTGCTGAGACAATTCTGCTTCTGTAGGAATGTGCTGTACATGGAGCACGGCAGGGTTTGGACTCTCAGGGCGGCTGCTATCTGGCCTGTAATGGAGCTGCCCTGTGGAGCACTGCGAGCTGAACTCTACCCCACAATCATAGGGTGCCAATCTATCCCTCAGAACCTCAAATACGGGATTTTACTTGAAAATAGGGTTGTTGTAGATTTGATTAGGTAAGACAAAGTCGTGATATATTAGAGTATAATTTTATAATTAATATAATAATTCGTTATTACAATTAATATAATTTTATTGTAAAACAAGTACTTAAGACCACTAAGGCCAATAGGTGATCCTAGGTCACATTGTTTTTGTGTTTTCTTATTTATTGCTTGTTTGTTGTCACTATCCAACAAAATATCACAAACTGGGTTTCCTAAAACAGTGGCAATGCCTTGTTGCGCAGCTCCAGGTTTCAAGTCCAAACTCAAGATGTTGGTCCATGCTCTTCTGAAGTTTGGATGGGAGGACTTCCTCGCCTCTACAGCTCTTGGCTCCCGTAATCCCGGAAGCGCCTCGATCTGTACATCTCTTGTTCCTTCAACATTGCATTTTCTCCATTCCGCACCGTCATCACACAGCGTTGTTTCCGTCTGTCCGTGCCATCAATGGCTATCCTTTTATAAGGAAGCAGGTCATGCGAAAAGCAAGATAGAGCGACCTTATTGCATCGTGACAGCCTGTCACTTCTCAGCCTTTGGGCTGAACTCAGGCATCACTCCTGCTCTCATCTGAACTTAACAAATTGCTTTATCTGTAACAGCCATCCTACTTCCAAAGAAAATATAATTATTTGAAAAACTGAGGATTGAAGCAGTATCATAACTTCAAGAAATTATTTATTCTTATTTTTACTTGAAAGGATGAGAGTGAGAAAGAGATTGAAAGAGAGAGAGAGAGAAACAGACAAGAGAAATCTCCCAGTGGTTCACTGCTGAGATGCCTACACAGTCCAGTCGGGGGTGGACTATGCTAAAGCCAAGAGCCTGAAACTCACCCAGGTTTCTCACATCTCCCACGTAGATGTCAGTGACCCAAGCACTTTAACAGGCACCTGCTGCCTCTCAAAATTGCATCAAAAGAAACTGGATGGGAAGAGGAATAGTTCTGTGAGATGCTGTACAAATACCAACCCATCACTATTCCTTTTTACAGGGAAACAATTCAACTCATAGCACTCAGTAATTTAACTATCTGTGGCCCGTAGTGTAGCCTGAGCTAGCAAGACATGTGGCAGGGATTCTCACTAGAATTCATAATCTCTCATGAATCATACACTAGGTTCTGTGGTGCCAGCACACACACACACACACACACACACACACACACACTCACAATGCTGAAGTTGGAAGGTCGTGTTTACTTTTCAAGATATTTTTTGTGCATTGCTTATCAGTTTCCTGTTTTTTCCTCTGAATATTTACCATGCTCTGCGAAGCTTGTTTTTATCCTCTTTTGTATTACAGTTTCATGTGTCTGTCTTTCAGGAACTTTGACAACTATAGAACCTAACATGAATTTTGTGCTTACACATTTTGAGGAAGGTTAAGGTTAGGAATATTTGGAGGATAGAAAGGTCATGAATATATTTGAGTATCAGGATAAGCAAAGAAGAACATGGCCTCTGGAGCCTGTGCAGGGTATCGCTGGGGTCCAAAAGCATCAGGAATAGCAGCACCTGCATTTGCTGTCTTGCTGTTTTCTGGGGTCAGCTTCTCTGTGGAGCATATCTGTAATCGGCCATAAATTATGTGACCTCTCTTTGGTCATCTATGGAGTTTAGATCTACTGAAGCCTTCAACTTGCCATCTGCTTTTATCCTGGTAAAATATGGAATTGAAATTTAACATTCCCTTAACTGGGCTATGAACATTTAAAAATCATCCTGCTTAGTCTTTGCTTCCCTTTCATTCCTTTAGGCAATTAAATATGGACTGTGTCATGCCACAAAAGTGTTCTCTGGATCAAAAGGGTCTTTTGATGTTTCTGACTCTTGCTTCTCTGGGGGCAATTTCATAATGGCTTAGGAGCGGTGCAGTGCTTGGGGAGACAGAGGGAGCAAGAGGTGCTGCCAGTGTCTGGGACACAGTTGCGGCGAATCCTGCGTGGTGTCAAGCTCTCTGGTTTCCCATGGGGATGCACACCTGTACAGTACCAAAGAGCGGGGTAGCGGGGTAACAGACATTCTGTGGGGAATGTAGTCTAAATTCCACCTGTTCAATTACAGTGACACAAATCAACTTTGAGGGGCTTAGCTGTGCATATCTCAAAGATGTAGGTGAGGCTTGAGCTGTTATGAAGCACTCGTAAATAAGAACAAAATTCAGAGGAATTTTTGAGGATTCTGATTTTATTTGAACTTGCTGTTGTGATCTTAACTGAGTCAGAAACGAACACAAATTGAAGAAAAACTCAATCTGTTGTTATTTGGCTCCATTTGACGTTGAGATTTGTAGTTGCCTTCTCGCAATTTTTGTAAAGGGGATCAAGCGTTTTCTCTTACTCAGCTTAAAGTCAGTGTTGCGCCGCTTCCTGTCACTTGCACGTGTCTGGTGGGCACAGGGAAGCACCTGGCTGGCATTGGTGAGGGGAGCAGGACTGACGCTGGACTCACAGTTGCACCTGCTTCTCCCCTGAGCCAACTCCTGTGCAGCTGGGCCAGGCCCTCATCGCAGGAGGCATCTGGCAGAAACATGGGTGGCTTTCCTAGAATTGAATAAGGAAACAATATTGTCTATTATAGCGGAATTAATAAGCAATTCTGGGCTGCAGAGGTTTGGTGAGGCACTCAAATCTTACGCGTGCCTGTGTGTGTCCCTCTAGTGCCACAGTTCCCTGCTGTCCTCTGAAGGGCCAGGGTCGCTGAATGCATGAGGAAGCCTGCTCTCCAATGTCACAGTGTTAAGAGGCTGTGCTTTGATGAGGTGATGGCAGGCACACATGTGGAGCCTTCTTGATGGGGGTCTTGCCCTTCTGAAAGAGCCTTCAGAGAGCTGCCAGCCCCTCAGACACACGAGGGCATAACTGGAAGGGGATATCATTGAGGAGTGGACCCTCACCAGAAACCAAGCCTGCGGCACTTTGATCTGGGGGTCCCCTGGTGATGGGATTTTCACATATACTCCCTCCTCCACCAGACATCCTTGCTGCCCATTTCCCCTTGCCTAGCTGAGCACCTCATTTGCAGTCTCAGCTCTTGTAGGAACCAGGTCTAGACTCCTAGGTGTAGCCTCTCTGGAGAGCTCTTGTGTGCCCTGGAGGTACCGGGACAGGTAAGCTGCATTCAATCATTCCTCTGCTCATCAGTTTCATTCTTTCGCTGGTGTCCCAGCTTGATTCTTTCAATTACACCCTTCTTAGCATCAAACAGGCACTCAATAAATACTGGCGACCTCAGTGGGGTGGCCTGGTCCCAAGTGGTTGGTGAGAAGACTCGTCAACTTCATTGTTCCATGTCAAACCACAGAGCCAGCCTGGTGAGGGATAGGGCCTTCTGCCTGACTCCTTGTGATGAGAGCCAAGAAGCAGCTGCTATTGCCGTTCATGCTCTTCATCATCGCCTCTTTCTGAACACGGGATGCTAAGGTGTCAAGGCTGAACATGCCTAATGCCCAAGTTACCATTTCTGTTTGGCTAGTGAGTGAACGAGCTGTCCTCCTTGTCAATAGTTGCCTTGTGTTCTAGTTCATTTTCTCCCAAGTTTCTCTTCGCATGCCATTTTCCACTTGAATTTTGTGTGTGGTGTATTCTATTAATATTCTCTCCAGTTAGATCTATCCAGCACCAGCACATTCCACTTCAATCCTCAGCTGGAAAGGGAGTTTGCTTTGCTGGGAAATAGAACTCAATTTTTGCAAAGGTGAAAGGCACTGGATAGAAGGGATTTTATCTTCAGCAAGCTCAAGCCCATCTCATTTTATCTGAGTCTGTATGAATTGTGCATATGATGTCTCTCTTAGCTTTGCAAAAAAAAAAACAGAGCAAAGAGCTTTTGAGAAAATATACTCCTCAAGTGGTTCAGATGGGTCAGAAGCATATTGGACCTCTGGAATTTTGAGGAGCTCTGAGAACTCTTTATTTGTCCAGCCATGTGTGCAACTATAACTTACCAAGCATGCAAACTGAAATATCCAGGTAGTCTTCAACTGTGTAATAAATCTGTGTACATGGTAGTCACCTTTCTTTGCAAAGCAATGTGAAACATGATAGCTTGAGTCTTAGGTTATGTATAGTCTGCTTCAAGTAATTGTAATTGGCATTGTGTTTTTCACCCGAGTCTGTCATTCATATATAATTAGTGTATGACACCTTTTTATTTTTAAAGCTTTGTGGTATATCTTAGATTTGCAAATATGTTAAAAGTAAGTGTAACTTCTCTGGGTGAGCACATTCCTGCTGTATCCTTTAGAGTGTCTGGTATGCTGCTGCATCCAGCCATCACATCTCTCTTGGACATTCTTCCCTGGCTGATGAGAGGCACTAGTGTGGATCAGAGCTGGACAAGTGGTGGTTCTGGCTGAGACTATGTTCCTAGGCTGCAATTCCTGTCAATGGCCTTTTCCCCTTAGGCCTGATATTGCATAGGCTTCAGAAATGCCATAGGTTCTAGATGTACCTTGAGTCCCATAGGTTCTAGATGCACCTTGAGTCCCATAGGTTCTAGATGCACCTTGAGTTCCATGACTAGTAATGTTTCCCTTTCTACAGATGCATTGCCAGTCCTTACTGCTGTCTTCAGTCCTAACTTTCTTCATTTAAACTACATATATGAGCTATTTATTTCTTACAGAGCTCACTGGAAAAGAAGATGGCCTACCTGTGCTAAAATGTCTGCTTTGGGTATATCAGGGAATGCCAAACCCTATTATTCCAATTTGGAGGGGCTAAAGCAACAAAAAGCTATTTTCTCATATTTCCTTCCTGTTGCTGAAAGTGAAAAGTAAAGGCACTGTGGAAGTTGGGCCAACCTGTCTGTGCAGCTTTTGTGGAAATTCCGCTTTGCCTCTTCCAGGTTTGAGGGGTTGGAGGGATGCTTTTGGTTGCACGTGGTTTGTGGCTGCATCACACCAATCTGCCTCTGGGTTCGCTTGGCTCTCCCCAAGTATTTCTGTAGGTGAGTTTCCCTCTCTTTTCTCTGATAAAGTCATCATTGGATTTCAGCCTACCTTGAATGGTAGATGACTTTATTTTGAAATCCTTAACTAATTGCACTTGTAAAATCCCTACGTTTCTTTCTCCAAATTGGGTCACATTCTGAGATTCTTTGTTAACATAGATTTGGAGGGAGAATGTTCAACTTATTGATTCTTCACTCTTAGGAAAAACATCTCTATTTTAACAGAATATAAGGAGTGTGTGTTTAATGAGGCAGGACTGGTGAGGTAAGAGGAGCAAGCACTGCATCAATCAACTTTATTTAAACTGGCTGAAGATCATTATTAACAGCCTCAAAAGACTGCTTTTATGGTTAAGATAGAAACTGTCAAAATGAGAGGAGGCCCGCAAGTAGCTACTTTTAAGATAGCATAGATGGTTGTTTCGCAGGCTCATGTGATGGTTCTGCCTCACCAACCTGTTGGCAATGGGAACACGGGTTCTTTTCACACTGTTGTTTTTCACCTTTCACGTACTGCTCTTGTCCACATGGTGCAAGTGGGCTCATTGCCTGGCTGTGCTCAGCTGTCATGGAGGGGCTGAGTTTCCCAGACATTTCGTGTGTGGCCCTTTAGCGGCATAGGGAGCTGAGGCAGAGAGTGTGCAATGTGATCAGGTGTGGAGCTAAAAGTCAGGATTTACTTTGCAAGAAGCAGACTTTTGGGGAATAATTAGCATTCTATGTCTCCTTGTGCAAACCTTACCTGCCAACCACTTAAGCAGTGTCTATCTAACATCTCTGCAATGTCTGCAAAATTATCTGTAAAATTTTTTATTAACTCTTTGCAAGGTGCTTTCTATAGAGAGACATTTCCCATGCTTTCACAACCTCAGCTGTAAAAGGAATCTCCATTTTTGTGTGACTGCCATGTGCCAAACATCCTTTTAATCAAGACACATTTGTTGGACACCTATTATTGGACAATATTAACAATTTTCATGATAGCAAGGACAACTGAGACCCTTGTTCTGAGAACTGACTTGCAGTTGGACAGAAGAAAAATCATTTGAAGGGAACAACAAATACTTATTTGTTGTTACAAATACAGCAAAGCCATACTTATAAATGTTATCAAGGGTGATTTTGGAAGGGAGGCTTTACTTTGAGAAAGATAAATAAATTCCTTTGAAGTTTTTGGGTGATTATGAAGGAAAAATGTTACCAGCTCTGCTTATATGTTTTGAGTATCAGTGGCATTTACGTCTCCCATTTTGTATGTGAGGGGATTGCTCAAGGATGCACGCCTGGGAAATGCAGCCTGATTTTGGAGACTGAATCTGGTCCCAGGGCTCTCTGCCCTTTCACTATTCTGCGTTTCCTCAAATAAATCTTGTCTAGGGCCATTTCCCATTCACCTTAGGAAATGTATAGTTCTGCAATTATCTTTTGAGATGAAGGCAGAAGTTAATGATTTCATCCAACACTGTAATTTTCCTGCTGCATCAGCTGTACTTCAAAGACGATGTAAAAAGCATATAAAACTCTTAGAAGTGAGCAACTGAAAGAGTAACTGAGATTTGCTGGTCTTTGGCTATGCTTTTAAGATCTGTTAGAAGACCGCTGGACATCATGCTCGGGGAAGGAATGACAAGGGCATAGGAGGGCAGCCTCCAAATTTGATGGGATTTTTTTGAAAGAGCTTAGATGTCATCATTATTGTAGCACCAATGTATAGAACTAGAGACAGTGGGTAGAGGCTAGAATGAATAATAGCTAAAACTTTATTGTGGTTGTCACGTAGTGGGCATTCTTACAGCATTAACCAAATTAGCCTTATCAACAGTATTAGTAGATGCTGTTATTATCCCAATGTTGCCAATTAGGCAATTGAAGCACTGATAGATGATTTGCCCACAGTAAGTGGTAGAACTCAAATTCAGACCCATGTCATCCTGTTTTAACAGCCACCTCACAATAATGCTGACTTGGGTAGAAAGATTAGTTTCTCAGTAGTATGTGATAGTTGCTAATTCAAAGAAAGACATATTGCAATAAAAATTTCACTGCCCCTAGAGAAGATGGTGGAAGGCATTAGTATGTGCTGAAGCTGCTAACTTCTTTCGTATTGCCTCCTTAGATGTAGAACCTGTGACTGCCCAGACTGCAGGTTCAGCAGATTGTGCTAACAGGTGAAAATACACACGTGCAGGCTATGTTCTACGCCACTTAGTAGGATGCCACTAAGAGTACACAGAACAGAACCCAGGACATGAGGTGACTCGTCAATGAAAGGAACTCTGCAGGGTTCTGGGACCAAATGTTGCTTTGCCAGTTATGAAAGTAAGAGTCTGGAACATGGACTCAGTGTGCGAGGAGTAACGGGGGGCTGGCCTGGTTTCTGTACCTCTACACCACTTGTCTTCATGCTTCTCCTGTCCAGAAAGCCTGACCTTTGCCCGAGACCCAGATCTTGAGGTGGAGTACAAGCAGGAAGATGGTACAGCCCTATAGCTCTGACTTCTCTCCAAGCGCAGCATTTTAGCAGGACTTTCATCATGAGAGTCAATAGATACACATAGGTCTCACACAAATGAGGGATCTGGGTTTGGTATTTGTTTGTCTTTTTCTAGGAAAATATATAAAACTCTTGAATGGAGTTTTCTAATTTCTTAGACCCTAAGTCAAATCTTTAGTCCAAGTTTTGCATTCCCCCATCAAAGATAGCTGTAAAGGCTCTATCAGATACATTCCCCCAATGACTCCTTCCAAATAGGATACCAGAGTAGTTGGGTTGGAAGATAAAAATATCAAAGCAGTTTTGGGTCAATACATTGGTGTACAATCATTGAATGTCACAACCTGGGGCACTTTGCTTCCTCTTGTTAAATTGGAAATAATATTACTTGTATGCCTCTTTCCTCCTACGTTCTTCCTTTATTGTGCATATTGAGAATGTTAAGACAATTACTTGTTCTCTACATTATGAGAACAGAAGGATCCTCAGTCAAGGGAACTGCACCTGGAAATCTAGAACATAAAGACCAGTGTGGTAAGTACCATCATTGTGAAAAACACAGTGTGTGTGCCTTGAACCTGCTTCTCATAACAGACTGTGAGTGCATTTCAATAATAATCCAATAGACCAATTGCCTACTTGGGACAAGACATGTGCATGCGTGTGTGTCAACGTAGGAAAAACAATTGGGTTTTCTGATAACGAGTCCCTTCTTCGGCATGCATACTTTCTTAGAACTTGTCCATCCCTTGTTTATGTGGACTCAGTGATAGAGTACTGGAGAATCATTGATCCAGCCCTTGATTGGTTTAAGGGAAGGCAGTCTTCCCCAAGCTGTGTGAACTGGGAGCATCATCTCTCTCCAGCTGTGTTCTGGGCAATGTGTGAGCTCACTAGCTATGGAAGTCTTCCTTCCATTCCTCAATCCAGAATGAGTGTGGAGGCCAGAGTGTGGAAATGGAGGGATGAGTGTGCGGCTCTGCTTTTCCACTGCTTTCTGAAGCTAAGCAAACCTCCTGTTCCCAAGCTCAAAGTATACCACTCTACTTTCCTGGTTTCTGCCAGTGTCAGCTATTTTAGTTTTCAAATAATTGAAATTATCTTAATTGGAACATGTTTCAAATAATTGAAATGATCTTAATTGGAACATGTTAAGCTTTCTTTTTTTTTAATTATTTATTATTTAACTTCAGTAATTACATTGTATTATGTGACACAGTTACATAGATACTTGGGTTCTCCCCACCCCTCCCCAAACCCTCCCACCATGGTGGATTCCTCCACCTTGTTGCATAACCACAGCTCAAGTTCAGTTGAGATTTCCCCATTGCAAGCGTATACCAAACATAGAGTCCAGTTAAGCTTTCTTAAAGTATGAGATATTTAGGGATAATTACTCTGCCTTATAACCTTGACAGAAAAGAAAATTCCCAACCATTTCTTAAATGTTTATTCTATTTTCATTCCACATTTTGCTTCATGAGAACTGTGATCTCTCTCTCTCTCTCAGAAGTGTGGGATTTTATTCTAGGAACGGGGTTGGTGGCTAACTGACTCAGGATATTGCTTGAACCTAGATTCTTGCCTTTCTGAAACTCACTTCTCATCTGCCATGGAGCCTGGAAACATCACGCTGGAGGGACATGTCCTGTTGTGTTCTATTACTCATGCTTTTTACCACACGGGATCAGCATCCTTCACTTGCAAAGAGAAGGAAATACTTATTTAAATTCAAGTAATCACTGAATCTTTATCAGTTATTTTTCACGCCTGAATTCTCACCCCTTGCACACATTCTGGAACGTTTGTCACTCATTTAACCTTCTGCAGTGAGACCACCTCCTCCAAGCACACGTCCAGATAGGGACTAGATCACCAAGTAGTCCTGCTCTCCCCAGAAAGAAGAGAGGGGTTTCCATTTGTTGCTCTTTCTCTTGTACCCATAGTGTCTTATCACCTTGTGTCTGTGTCTCACTCCTGGATTTGTCATTCTGGAATCTTCTGAGCTAATTCTGTAGATCTCGCATTAGTAGACAATTGAAATAGAATCGGATTCACATCTCAGCATTTCTTTTTGTGTTCATACATAGAATATAATAGTGGTTTGAACGTAAGTAGCACTCAGTGTATATGATTATAAGCAGTTACTTATGAATCTATTCAGTAAAATAATGAGAAGGAAAATATCAATTTCCAAGCCTTTCCTGTTACTCACCAAAGAGGAATGCAGTTAACAATGAATATAAAGTTGTGAGATAAAAATGAGGACATGAGGATGACTTATTTAAAAAGACAAAATTCCAAACAAAAACAGATATTAAAGTAGCTATGCTATCTAAAGAAAACACAGAAACATTTTTAAAGAGTGTGAACAATAGCTCTACTTATTTAAATGCATCTTATCAGCAAAGTAAAAACAAGATTTCATTTTTAGAAACATTATGGAGTACTTCAGAAACAGTATTTGGGTTCAGAAACAGTCACAGAGCATTTTTATCATCCTACATCTTACTTTTTAATTACTATTGGGAGAGATTTGTGAAGTAAGTCAAGCATTTCTTGGCAATTCTTTAAGTGCTCAATTTCTAGAATTATAATTCTTAAAATGCAGAATGTTCAGAATCACATCACACACACTTGAAAATTGTAGATTTCCGAGCCACTGTCTGGAGGTAAATCAGACTTGAAACAGGACTCTGGTAACGGTTGTTCACGTGAATGCGGAAGATCGCCATCGCAGCAAAGGCCACAGAGCAGAAAGTGCCTGGTCAGCTTCTGTACCCAGCAGTAAGGCTGAAGATTGTAAATACTCTTAAATTCCCTAAGTGTTTGTCTTCTGAGAGCTTTGCAGCGCATTTGGGATTAGCCTGCTCAAGCAGTGTGGGCAGAGAGCTGGTCATTTGGCAAGAACTCAAGTATTAGTCACTGGTAGTCATACTTCTATACAGAGAAATCAGGAAAAGCCACTCTGAATTGTTAACAGTTACTGTTGTTGACATCTTAGCACAGCTCCAACAGAGCTTAAAACTTAGTGAAAGTAAATCACTCCAAAGAATGCGCTACTGTTCTCATGTTTGTTTCACTAATTTATCAACTTGTTCTCTTAAAAATGAAATTGTTTAACTCCCTACAATAGCTTTACATCATTTCAGAAACTTTGTGTATGTTTCTTCTCTTCTTTTGGTTAAGTGTGTGATTACAAAACCTTGAGGTTTTCTTGTGAATTAGAGAAAATAAATGAGCAAAAAGAAGGAAGATGAATGGCAAGTTGCATCTCACTCCCAAGTCATTGACGATATCATAAACATCACAATCTACAGATGGAACCGCAGCTCTGTAATCAATCTCTCCCCCTATCTCTTATCACGGAAGAATACGTGATGACAGGCAGATCCAAATCAAATAGCTTATCCAGCAACAAGATTGATAAATGAATGCAAACTGCTTCTGAAACTGTTGAAGTAAATTAATTTAAGACTTTCCATTACTACAGTGCTTAAACCAATCAGTTTCCTTTATGAAAACAAAATGAAAAGCTCTGAATTTGCACCCCTAAAACTTCTTTAATAATGGCGATACTTGAAACTTTGTGAAGCTTCAATACTCTCTCAGCAGTGGATTTTATAGTTGACTATTTTTTTTTAATGTTTCTTCCATGTAGGCCCAAACACATGGGTCTTTGGTTGGCAGAGAGATTTAAAATATTATTTTTTAAAAAGGGTTTACAACTGTTTGAATGCCCTCAAGTACTTTGATTCGTGACACCTTTAGGAAAAGACACATAGTAACATGGGCATCGCATATACTCTAAGATGGGAGTGAGGAGATCCACTCGTTGGAGGTGCGGCAAGACAGAGTACGTTTGAGGTTCTGGAGGGCCCTCCTGCTTGCATGTTGGACATCTGCCCAGAGCTCTTCATCACTAGAGGATTGTATGAACACTTTCACTGCACTGTCTGTTTATAGTCACAGGTGCACTGTTTGGGACAACACCTATTGCTTTCCCAACCACATTATCAGTAAGGTGGATTGGAAGTGGAGTAGCCAGGACTGAAACAGGCATTCAGACATGATATGTAAGCAGTCCCAAGTGGGGTTAACCCTCTGCTCCACAGCACCCACCCCATAAATGCACAATCTTTCAAAAAATAGTTAAAGTACTTTCCTCAGAACACCTTAAAAAGTTTAAAACTGGAATTTTACACAATTTTATAAAGATACTTAGCAATTTTAGTAATGTGAAGTCATATCAGTACAAAGGGGTTAATTACTTCTGAACTAAAAGAAACTAAGTTAGAAAAGAATGTAAGAACCACTTTCATTAGTTTATGCTCAGATATTATTATGGTTTAGTAAGCTATCTGTAGAAACATACAAATCCCTTCAAAGAACGTTCTTATCGTAGTGTGTACATTTTATCATACTAAAAACTGCTATAAACTGGAGTGTAAAATTTTGTGTTTTTTATACTTAATAGTGTTGAACAAATACTGCATAATAATATCTGAATATGCTAAGTAAGGTGAATGAATTTAATAAAAGACAATCCAATAGCTTGTGCAGAATAAATACCATAATTAATATTTTATTAGATATTTTAGTGATCGCCATGCTTCAGACACTACTTAAGACATTGTATTCTAGCTAGTAAAGCATTCATATGAGATTAGTTCTCACATCAACCTATTTTACAGGGGAGGCAATGAAGTACAAATAACCAGGCTATTTGCTCGGAGTCACACAGCTAGACATTCTAGAACTGTGATGTAAATGCAGTAATTTGTGTCTCGAGCTTGCATGTCTGTTTTCCATATCACAGATTGATCTTCATTTCTTAGGTCCACATTCACAAATTAAAGCCATGAATACCTGGGACCATGGCACAGACTTTTCCTGATCATTTCAAAATATACGCTTGATTTTATAAATCCAGTGTTAATTACTCAAGGTTCTCCAGGGAAATCAAAACAATAGATGCATATTTATTTGTCTTTCTGATTATTTATGGATTTATAGCTATCTGTCTATCTGTCCATTTATCTGAGAAATTCAAGAATTTTTCTCATGAGATGGTGGGGATTGACAAGTTAGAAACCTTTAGGCTGGCAATTCCCAGCTAACATTTTTACAGCGGTTTTATGACCTTTGTAGCTCACATGGCAAGGACTGATATCTTTATGCTTTTGAGACTTGCTATGTATACTCATTTAGTAGGGCTTTAATCTTTCTCAAAGTGTTTTGTTATTTACTGCACTTTTGTTGTTAATTATCATTGGATAATCAGCGTTTTTCCCACTTAAGGCAGATTCTGTACAGTTGTTAGCAGACAGAATTTCAGTTGACTTTTGTGTGTCACCATTGCCTTCTATGGCTTGCTCAAGTGACTCAGTAGGGCTTGGTCGTGTCTGAAAGATTCCTCGTGGTTTTCTGCACAATCATGTGATCTGGAAGTAGGGGAATCTGTCTCTTCCTTTTCAATCCTTGGGTCTTTTGCCCTTTGGTTGTGCATTATTGCAGCCATGAAAGCTCCATCTGTGTGAACTCACATTAGTGAGAGTGGGCTTCCTAGCTGCCAGTCTCCTGGGATAGAGTGTCTTTGACCTTATTGCATATGGCTTCTTTTCTCAGAGCTTTTTAAATCATTAAGTATGGATTTTGCCAAAATACTCTTCTGTGTTAACTGACTTGAACTATGACCATTCTTTAGCTTTGTGGCATGACAGATGTTAAGTGGTTTTGAGTTTTAAAACCACTGCATGATTTCCTGCTTGTTGATTTTATATATATATATATATATATATATATATATATATATATATATATATGATTTCACACAATGATAGATTTATTTTTAAATAATATTTAATAATAATATTTTAAATATTTTAATAATATTTTTACATCTATGTAAATGAAGTGTCTTCTGCAAGTTTTTTTTATGCAATCCATGCTAAATTTTAGTATCAATGTGACTATAGCATCATAAAATGTTTTGAAAAGTGTTTTCCTCTATTTTCTGCTTTCTGTAAATTATGTAAAATTGCTGTAAATTTTTATTTAGAGCTTCAGCATAACTCTAGTGAAGCCATTGGATGTGGTAACAAACAGTATTAGTCATACTTTTAAGACTACATGATAATAATTTAAAGGTTATGACTTTCAAGAAATGATCAATTTTTCATTGTTTTTTGTAGTGTTCCCATATATTTTTAATGGTGCCTCCTGTTTTTTTTGTTTGTTTGTTTATTACGTTGCATTATGTGACACAGTTTCATAGGCTCTGGGATTCCCCCATCCCCTCCCCATGCCCTCCCCCCCCCGTGGTGGATTCCTCCACCTTGTTGCTGTATTACAGTTCAAATTAAGTCAAGATTCTTTTGTTGCAAAACTATACCAAGCTTAGAGTCCAGCATCTTATTGTCTAGATAAATCCAATAGTTTCTTGGGGAGACCATCTTTGGTCTGAAGGCAGAGGGGGCAGAATATCATCCCGATCAATTAGAAGCCCCAGCACAACATCAACCACAATTTACAACATTATGGAATTAATTAACATGGTATTGAGTAATCAATATGTTAAAACAATGCAAGTTCTTAACCACATCCTATGACTACTTCATTGGCCCTTCAGTTTTTGTTTGTACACAGAACTGGCTGCTATACACCTTAAAGTGGCTATAGGGTACTATTCAGCTCTCTCATGTCTGTTTTCATTTTAGTATTTAGCAGTTTATTGTGTTGACGCATAATTTTGCTGAACTTGGTAGATTTTAGGATAGTCTGAACTGGCTAATAAATCTAACAAGGCCTTTGTCAACAGTTGAGGTGCAGAACAGTTTTAGGAGGGGTGTACAGAGAAATCTTCCATCCCCTAGTGAGGAGTAACTAATCTTTGTGTCCTATTTAATAAGGTATATATGGATCCACGCTGATTGTTTCCTGTTTGGTTCTAAGTTTTCCTTGTATTTCTCTATCTATTCTATTTTTTTTGGGGGGGTGGGCGGGTTCCGGAGCTATCCTGA
The DNA here is from genome assembly GCF_030435755.1 of Ochotona princeps. NCBI lineage: Eukaryota > Metazoa > Chordata > Mammalia > Lagomorpha > Ochotonidae > Ochotona > Ochotona princeps. The sequence continues at coordinate 3,573,396 of NC_080849.1, forward strand.
TGGTCATTGCAAGCGAGGGTGGGGATCTAAAGTTGAAACTAAGTAAGGACCAGAAGAAGCTCCTCTCCCTAGTCCCGAAGGAAGTTTGCTGTTCTTCTATTTCTGCAGATCCCTCAGGGCTCCTGGCTGTTGTTCCGATGACCTTGGATCCTGTGAGGAAGGATTTTGGCCTGTTCCATTCCATGTGGTAGATCCAGATGGGGCTGGGTGACCTCAGAGTTCTCGGCCTCTGAAGGCACTCAATTCTCCGTGTTCTCCTTGTCTGTTGGGATGTAGTCCTTGGTGCCCATACTGATAGTCCTTGGTGAGGATCCGAGTCTTCAGGGTTGGGATACAAGCCTCCTCCTGTCCACCTGCTCCACTCTGGGGTCCCCGCCTGCTCTGTGCATATGACCTCCTGTTAAGAGGTTGTCAGGATCGCTCCTGGTTCCCTCTATATGTCTTTGTAATTTAATTCTTGTTTAATGCTGATTCGAGTCTGTTGTCTATGAATTACCTGTTATGTTTCTGGTAGGTTGTACTTTATGTCTTCCTCACACATTCTAAGGAGATGGAAGATTTCCCTGCTTTACAATTCTTTGATGTAGAACATAAGCAGTCTGATTCACATTAATTGTATGTTCACTGAATACATCACAATATCTTAACGCATTAGATACAGGCTATTTGAGGTTATTACAACATATGGATACTATGTTTCAGATTGACATCCTTTCATCTTATATTAAGGCAAAAATGTGGTATTTAACCTTTTGGGATTGGCTCTTTTCCCTTAGCATAATGGTTTCCAGTTGGGCCCATTTGGTCATGAAAAACTGCATTTCCTTTTCTTTTTTTTAATAGCTGAGTAGTAGTCCATGGAGTACATGAACCATAGCTTTCTTATCCAGTCTTCTGTTGATGGGCATTTCGGTTGCTTCCAAGTTTTTACAATTATTGATTTTGCTGCTATAAACATAAGGTGCATGTTGGTTTCTCGTGTAACAAGTGTTTTGGATATATTCCTAGGAGTGTTGTTGCTGGATTGTATGGTATGCAGATTTTCAGTTGTTTGAGTGTTCTCCATACTGATTTCCATAGAGGCTGTTCCAACCTGCATTCCCACCAGCAGTGGAGAATGGTTCCCTTTTCCCCATATCCTCGCCAGCAAGTGTTGTTGGTGTTTTTTTGTATGTGTGCCATCCTTACTGGCGTTAGGTGGTACCTCATTGTTGTCTTAATTTGGATTTCCCTTATTGCCAAGAAACTTCAGCATTTTTTCATATGTTTGTTTGCCATTTGGGTCTGTTCCTTTGTGAAATGTCTGCCCATTTCTTGAGTGGTTTGTTTGTTTGGGTGTTTGGTTGTTTTGGAGATCTTTGTATATTCTGGAGATTGGCCCCCTATCATCTACGTAGTGTGCAAATATCGTCTCCCATTCTGTGGGTTGCTTTTTTACTTTTTGATTGCTTCCCTTGCTGTACAGAAGCTTCTTAGTTTGATGAAGTCCCATTTGTTTATTTTGGCCTTGATTGCTAGTGCTTTTGGTGTCCCTTTTAGGAAGTCAGGGCCCACACCTAAATCTTTCAGAGTATTTCCAACATTTTCTTCCAAAAGTTTGAAGGTTTCCGGGTGTAGGTTGAAGTCTTTTATCCATTTAGATTTAATCTTAGTGTATGGTGAAAGATGTGGGTCTATCTTCTTGTTTCTGCAGGCTATCATCCAGTTGTCCCAACAGCATTTATTGAAGAGACCTTCCCATTTGCTTGGATTGTCGTCTGTTTGTCAAAGATTATTTGGCTGTATCTATGTGGGTTTCCTTCTGTTGTTTCAATTCTGTTCCATTGATTGGTTCTAGCTATTTATAGTTTTTTGTGTTTCCAGATGAACATTTATATCATTTTTTCCAGTTCAATGAAGAATGTTTTGGGTAATTTGATTGGGATTGCATTGAATGTATATATTGCTTTTGGCAGTATAGACATTTTAATGATATTGATTTTGCCTATCAAGGAGCATGGGATGTTGCTCCATTTTTTGAGGTCTTGTTCAATTTCTTTTTTAAGTGGTTTGTAGTTTTCCTGAAAAAGGTCTCCTATCTTTTTGGTTAGATTTATTCCTAGATATTTCATATTTTTCTCTGTTATTTTGAATGGTGTCTTGCTGGTTAGATCTTTTTCCATCTTGGGGCTGTTCGCATACACTATGGCTGTTGATTTTTGTTCATTAATTTTGTACCCTGCCACTCTACCAAACTCTCGTATAAGTTCTAGGAGTCTCTGTATTGAGTCTCTTGGTTCTTCTATGTAAAGGATCATGTCATCTGCAAATAGTGAAAGCTTGACTTCTTATTATTGTATTGTTGTTGACAATCTTTACATAGTTAATCATGGTTAAAAAAAAGGTTCAGGGGGTATAGGGAAGTGGGTAATACTATTATGTCCATATTGTTTCCATCATGTATCTGAGGTAAAGGGGGATACTGAGGGAGAAGCCCCACCTGGTTTCCCGCCTACCCTGAGTCCCGGATGTAGGGCATGCTCAAGTGGTTTTAATAGTTCTCCAGTTATAAATCGCTGCCAGTTTCGCTTGATGAGGTCGTCCACTGATTGATATGGTCCATCGTAAGGTCTCCGTTTGCCCCATATTTTGCTGCCAACATATAGCTGAGATGAATGTTTGACCTGTTCTGTCTTCTGTCTTTTCTTGGTTAGAGTTCTGAGTCCCGCAGTTGGATTGGGGAGATCTCCAAAGAAATTTTGAGGTCTTCCCAGACCAGATTCTTGTATGTTCTAGCAAGCACAGGGCCCGGCATAGTCCATCACCCTGATCAGCTGGTGGTTTCAATTGCTGGGTTGGTTCTGTTTTCAGTCCCAAGTTGCACTGGAACCAATGGGTGTTGCAGTCCAGTCTGGTTCTGCCCAGCACATACTCGGCCCTTACATCAACCAGTGGGAGCTGCAGCCTAGTCGGGGCGACCCACAATAACCCCCACCAGGCCCGCCCCCTACCCTGATTTGCCAGTATGTGTAGCAGTAGACCAGTCTGTCCCCCGTCCCATTTGGCTCTTGTACTTGTCAATGGGTATTAAAGCTTCAGCCCAGCCTGGCTTTTCCCTGATCTAGTCCACATGCAGCGCACAGGTGTTGCAGCCTTGCCTAGTCTGGTCTGTCCCCATCCCAGCCCACGCTCTCCAGTGGGAGTAGCTGTCCGGTGAGGGGACCAGCCCCTTAATCCCCCTGCCAGCTCTGCCCCTCCCTTCCTGGATCTCACGTGTGCTGGTTGGGTGCTGCAGTCAAATCCAGTACAGGCAACCTCACCCTGGCATTCCATAATGTGTGCTGGTTTTTGTCGCGACCAAACCCGGCTCAACCCATACTCTGTTCTGGTGTTCGGATTTGCCAGTGGATGACATGAACTGATTCAGCCTGGTCTGCCCCTGACCCATGCTGAATGTGTGCCAGTGGGAAACTTTCCATGGCCTATTCTGGGCTGTTTCCTATGATGCTTCTTGCACTTACCTGCAGGGACTGTGTCCTGCCAGAGGAGTTGGAAAGCTTGACTTCTTCATTTCCCATTTGAATTCCTTTGGTTTCTTTTTCTTGTCTTATGGCCTCTGTGAGTACCTCTAGGACTCTGTCTTGTTCCAGATTTCAGTGGAAAGGGATCCAGTTTTTCTCCATTCAGTATGATGCTGGGTGCCTCCTGTTTGATCCCTATTGGTAATGGATATCTTCTTTAACTTTCTTTTTATCATTCTTATTTGAGGTTTACTGATTTCTAGAAATTTTTACAAGAAGTTGGGTTATTTGCATTGATCTTCTTTTCTATACTATTTTTGTTTCAATTCATAATACTGATGTGTTTCAATAATTTTCTTCCTTCTGTTCCGCATGTATTGTTTATTTTTATGGTTTTTCTGAAGTGGTACCTTAGATTTGTTTTTGCTTGGCCTTTCCTTATTGTAAGCTATCACATTTAAAACTTAGTTTTCTGCCTCAAGAAAACTATAAAATAGGTCAAAATAAACACAGAGAAAGAAAAATTTATTTCTTTATTTGTATTTTCAAGTCGGCCCTGTTAGGTTGCTTGGATGGCATGGCATTATCATGTGACAATTGTGATGGCAGTGTTTTCTTTCATAGACTCTATCAAGAACCATGGAGCTGGTGCTATTTTTACATTGATGTTTACGTGGTATCTATTTTCACATTGTTTTTGTCACTACATTTGAAGTGGTTCTTAAAAATTTATAAGCATAAATTTTGCTTGCAATGTTATATCGACTCCATCCCCTCCCCCCTCCATCTAGTTTTCTGAAGCTATCAATGGTGAATACTTCATGATTTTGCCACGAGTCTCTGAAACTCTTACTATTTTTCTAGTCTCGTTATCCTGCTGTTCAAATTTAGTGAATTTTACTTATCTTTTTTTCAAATTCACTGATCATCGTTTATCAACTGCACCCTACTACTGAGCCCACTAACATTTTTTTCTCTCATTATATGTGTTAGCTGTATAATTTCCATTTTTACCATGTACTTCCAAGAAAACTTACAGGGCTGCTGAAGCATTTTTATAATCAATGCTTTTTACTTCTTTGTTTTTTTTATCTTTTGGGTTACATTCTGATCATTTTGCTTATTACATTTGGAGATGGCATGTGATTTAAATATTCAGTGGCGTGTCATAGTGTGGGCCTCAGAAGCTTTGTGGGCCGTCATGGGAATGGCAGTTGTTTTCAGTGTCTTTCCATTATAGTTTGATTTACTTAGACTATTTGTCATTGTGTGGATGGGCAAACAGTGTTTCCCAAGTTCAGCTGGTTGTACAGGCCTGAGCCAAGCTTGCTCGCACTCTCTCTCTCTCCTGCCTTTCTCTTTCTCCATCCCTCTTGCTCTCCCCTTGTTTGCTCACCACTGATCTTTCCTCTGTACTTGTCTCCTTATTTCCTGGCCCATCAAACACTGAATCAGTAAGACCATCCAGTGTTGGACTGTGAATCTGCACAACTGTGAGCCCGCTAAACTTCCTTTCTCTGCAAGAAACTTGGTGTAGCTATTTATCTGCATTAAAGAAAGCTAATACACTGCCATTACAAATCACAGTCCAGATTCATCATCTTGGTGTGCTGTAGGGTACATATCTCTTATGTCTGCCTAGGATGTAATCAACATGTTGCCGTGGCTGCCTTCTTGGCATGCTGAGTAGAACTCACTCCCTTATGTCTGTCTCTTCTGAAGTCATGCATATTCAATCCGTGCATTACCTTTAGCAGTGTGGGGCCAACTCTTCAGTCTGATCTTGCCTTCTGCCTCCCTCACTCTCTTCTGGCCCCTGTTAAGAACACATGTGATTGGGGAGTGAATCATCGGATGGAAGATCTTCCTTTCTGTCTCTCCTCCTCTGTGTATATCTGGCTGTAATAAAATGAATAAATCTTAAAAAAAGAGAACACATGTGATGGGCCAGCGTGATAGTCTAGTGGCTATTACCTTGCACCTGCAGGGATCCCACAGGGGCACCACTTTGTATTGTGGCTACTCCACTTCCCATCCAGATCCCTGTTTGTGGCCTGGGAAAGCAGCAGAGGACATCCCAAAGCCTTGGGACCCTACATCTATGTGGGAGACCTGGAAAAAGCTCCTGGCTTCAGATTGGCTCAGCTCCAGCCATTGTGGTCACTTGGGGAGTGAACCAGCAGATGGAAGATCTTTCTCTCTGTATCTCTTCTCTCTGTAAAATCTGACTTTCCAATAAAAATAAATAAATAAACATAAAACAAAACTCGTGTGAGTATGTGAGTGTGGTGTCCATTTGGGATCGCCTGGGATATTCTCTCTTCCTAGTCTTACCACTGTGCAAAGTTTCTGTTGCTAACAAGCTGATATTAGTCAAATACTGGCGATTAGATTGTAGACACTGGGCCAGGTCCTCACAGCACAGTCCTTTCCATCACTGCTATCCCACTTCTGCGGGATTGAAGCATAATCCTGGCATGATTGCCAACTCTTAAAACACATAGCCAAGACAATTGTATAAATAAATGCAACTATTCTTTTTTAAGAGTTAAGTTCTTAGTATAATCTAATGACTGAGAGAGCTTGCGTGATTTTTTTTTTTTTACTTTTGAGTTATTCATGAGAGGCTAGTACAGTGGTTCAAAGCACACACCGTAATAGCCCATCTATCTTCTGCGTGATGGTTAGTGTATTATTCCTTTTCCCTTTTTGTAAAATAGCCACTGTGTTCTCTGAAGGGTAGAATTATTAGCCTTACCCGAAAGTTCTAATTTCGCTGGATGCTGGTGAAAAATAGCCTGTAGTCTTCACATTAGCTGGAAGCTGCCATGGGGAAACAGTGAATGAGTCAGTGAGCTAGAGTTCCCAGGCAACACCAATCATTGTATTTTTAAAAAAGATTTATTTATTTTTATTTGGAAGGCATAAGTATAGAGAAAGAAGAAGAAACAGAGAGCAAGATCTTCCATCTGCTGGTTCATTTCCCAAGTGGTTGTGATATTCAAAGCTGTGTGGATGTGAATCTGGGAACCAGGTGCTTTTCCTGGGTCTCCCACGTGGGTTTAGGTGCCCATGGACTTGAGTCATCCTCTGCTGTTTTGCCAGGCTATAAGCAGGGAGCTCAGTAGGAACTGGAGCATCCAGGACACAAGCTGATGCCCATATGACATGCTGGCATCACAGACAGAGGAAGATTAACAAACATACCAGATTGATTGAAAACTAAAATATAGGAAGAATGATTAAATTTGAATATAGGTAAATAAGAAACTCCCCCCCATAAGTTTTTTTCCTAGTATTACACAGACATATTTATAACAAAAGAGTAGCTATATGTCCTGTGAAAACTGGGATTATTATTGGCTAAACCAACTCATCTTGGCTAAGTACTGCTCTATTGCTTCCTGCAGAGAATGACATTTGCTAAATTTCTTGAAATACCTTAAAATTTCCTTGGAATACTCTTAAGCTGCTGCACATCTACTCCAACTAAAGAAATTTAGATTTTTAAACAATTACAGTAGAAACATTTCTAGACTTGGTTTTCAGAAACTAAGCAAGATAAAAATAAATGCAAAGATATCCATGACTGTGGATTGGAGGAAGTAATGTTAAACCAACCATAGTATCCCCAGTGATGTACACATTAATTGTAATTGAATAAAATCCTGTGATCATCCTTTGCTGGAACAGAAAAAATAATTGTAAAATGTCATGGAAGTACAGAACATTTACAAAAGGCCCAACATTGCAAAACATTGATTCTCAATTTTAATTCTAAATATATGAGCTACAGCAATGAAAACATTTATGTTATAGAACATGTGGTCATGTCTACAGAATATAGCTACTATGTGGAGTCTGCATGTTACCTTAAAGCATTAGCAGAGGATACTAACTTTATTTTACTATAATTTCAATGAAATAGCTTAAGCTATTCCTAGTAATATATGGCTGATTAGCCTGGAAAAATAGTTAAGCATTTAATTATCTGCTAGTAGATTTGGCTGATGTCACTTGGGAATTTGAACAGTTATTGGCTATTACATGTTTATTAGTACAAAAGAAATTGCTTTATGGTTTCTTCAAATTTTTCTTATTTTTTAATTGACAAAAATGTAAGTTTTTATAATATACAGCATGATGTTTTGTTGCTGGTTATTGGCTGCAAAAATAGAGTTAGGTGAGATGTAAGTTCTAGTGCTTCTTAAATGTATTTTAGATTAATTGAGAGAGCGAGTGATAGGGAGAGTGCACGAGAGAGATCTTGCATTTCCTTGTTCACTGTCCACATGGCCACAACGGCCAGGGCTGAGTCTGGCTCAAGCCACGGTCTAGGAGTCTTGGGTCTCACAGCGATGCAAACATTCAAGCTGTCAACAGGTTACTTTCCCCAGCCATTAGCAGGGAGCTGAATCAGAAGTGGGGTTATTGGGTGACAGGAATCTGAGTCCATGTATGATGACAGAGAGACAGGTGACAGTGTTACCTGCTATGTCAAAATGCTGGCCCCCAACGGCCTTCATTGACAGTAGCTAGTTGTGTATTTTAAAATGCAAGAACAAAGATATTGAGTGTTCCTAACACAGAAATGCCTGAGGTGATAGATAAGCTGTCCGAAATGCCACATAATATGCCATGAGTAAGTACATAATTGTGTGTCAAAAGTAATGATGGCAGAATATGTAAACATTTTGGCATGGCTACATTGAACTAATCAACACACATTACCTCATATGCTTTTCACATTTTGTGGTGGGATCATTTAACCTCTACTCTCTCAGCAATTTTCAGGAGTGAAGTCACCATGCTGTGCAACAGATTTCTTGGATATATCCTGTCTAACCAATGGAAACTTTGTATCTTTAGCCCTGAGTTTATAAGAATATTCATTCATTTTTCATTCAAAAGGCAGAATCATAGAGAAAGAGACAGAGACAGAAAGAGATCTTCCATCTTTTGGCTCATCCCCTGAAACTTACAGCAGTTGCAATCAGGCTATGGTATATGACAGTCCCCCTGGTGCAGGGAAGGGACCCAAGAGTTAGGGCTATCACTGGCTCTCTGCCCAGAAGTGTTGGCAGCAGATATGCTAGAAAAGCTCTGCGATGTTAGCTCATGCATCTGCGTTTGAAGTATGCCTGAATGAAACTCCAAGTTTGGGGATTGCGTTTCAGCTTAAGCAATCAAACCACCATTAGCTTCTGACTAAAAGCTCACTGATAGCACCTTCTCAACTGCTGTCTGGTGAAGAATAATATTACATGATACTCTCGAAGCCATGGATTCTAAGTAAATGGAAAACTGGTATTTGAGACATCTTGCTTACAGTATTCAAAGAATCTTAAAGAACAGAAGATGCAGTAGAGTTTTGGGAATATCAAAATGTAGTCTAATTTCCATTTGGGACACTGTGTTACTGCAACTATTCTGAAGAACTATTTTGAAACTTGATGAATTAGTCAAATGTTTTGGAATAATCACTACTAATATGGATTATTTTGGAAAATTCCCTCAAATGTGTTTGTCATTGGATAATTTTTTAAAATAAATTTATTTATTTATTGATCCATTCATTCCTTCAGCTATTTGCTTATTTTTTTTTACAGATTTATTTATCTTAATTGCAAAGTCAATATATAGAGAGGAGGAGAGACAGAGAGGAAGATCTTCCATCTGATGATTCACTCCCCAGCTTGCTGCAATGACTGGCGCTGAGCTGATCTGAAGCCAGGAGCCAGGAACTTCCGGGTCTCGCAGGCAGGTGCAGGGTCCCAAGGCTTTGTGCCATTCTCGATTGCTTTCCCCAGGCACAAGCAGGGAGCCTGATGGGAAACAGGGCTATTGGGACGTGAACTGGTGTCTGTAAGGGATCCTGGTGTGTGCAAGGCGAGGACTTTAGCCACTAGGCTACCATGCTGGGCACCTCTTATTTACTTTTGAAAGGTAGAGGGGGAGAGAGAGCTCATTTCCATCTGATGGAAATCTCAATACTCATGGATTAGGCCAAGTTAAAGCCAGTAGCCATACACTGGTCTATAGGTGGCTGGCAAGGACATGAATACGTGGGCCAAGCCCTGATACCTCTCAGGGTGCACACTGTAGGAACCTGGCAGGCCATGACCCAGGATCTCCACGGGTCCCCAGTGGTATTTCATCCACTATACCACAACACTTGCCTTGGATATTTTCAGTGTATAGAGTCATACGTAACTTCCCTGAATCAAAAGTAAAAATAGGAAAGCAAAAACAAAAAGAATCAATGAAAAGTTACTGCGTTGTACTTGAAAATGCATGATTATTTTTGTCGTAAAGTTTACTGTAAAACACTGTTACGATAATAGTTAAGTCCTTTCCAGTAAGCTGAGTTGTCGGTTGACACATAATCTGCTAAAGAAAGCTTGTTTGCTGGAGCAATGGAAAATGAGAAGTAAAAACAGCAATTCTGTTTAATCCTACCAATGAAGGTTGTAATGTTTTGATCAGGTAAACAAAAGGGAAATTGAGTTTCTCAGAAATCTTGTTATTACAAGATCAGAATGAGGTAGAAAGAGGAATTTTTAAAACATATACCAGTCTACTTTAAGAATGAGAAGTCCCAGAAATGTAGCATGAATTATTGTTCATACAAATATACTCACTTTCCAACCTCGTTGTAAATTTCCACTTGCAAAAAGCTCAAATATCTTTGAACTTGATGTTCCAAATAAAACGTGTAGTTTTTACAGGAAATTTACCAGCTGTCCTATTTCCTATGTGGAAGTAGAAAATCCTGCAGCTTCTAAGCTTTGCCTCTTACTAGCCATGAAATACATGATCTCCTATTTCATGAAAGGTGAAAAGGTAAGCTTATATTTTATAGCAAAAATGTTTCTGCCTCCAATTAGCTATTTGTTTTCTTAAATCATGTAAATATTTTTAAAAGTAAAAGAGTGAATAATTGGATGCAGGCACATGAATGCTTGCATAAATAAATGGCTAAATCTTTTCTACTTTATACATCAGGCTTTTATGTGATATTAACCAAATTTTTATTATGAAGGGGAAGTTCTAGTTGTAATTCATAATAATTTGCCTGTGAAGTGAAATATTGCATGCTATTAAATGATCTAATTAATGCATTGACAAGCGGAGTGATGCAAGTACATATTGAAAATGAAGGGATTAAGTTCAATCTGATTATACTTATAGAAAATGAAAAAGAATCCAATAACTAATGTTAGAACTGATAAACAAATTTAACAAAATTGCCAGATACAAAATCAACATCAAAGATCAACAAAAACCCATGTGAATAAGAAATAAAAACAATTTGGGCCTGGTGCCGTGGCCTAGTGGCTAAATTCTCATCTTGAACGTGTCGGGATCCCATATGGCCTCCAGTTCCAATCCTGCCAGCTCCACTTCCCATCCAGCTCCCTGCTTGTGGCCTGGGAAAGCAGTCCAGGATGGCACAAAGCCTTGGGACCCTGCACCCGTGTGGGAGACCTGGAAGAAGTTCATGGCTCCTGGCTTCGGATTGATGCAGCACCAGCTGTTGCGGTCATTTGAGGAGTGAATCATCGGACGGAAGATCTTCCTGTCTGTCTATCCTCCTCTTTGTGTATCTGACTTTGCAATAAAAAATAAATAAATCTTTTTTTTTAAAAAAAAAGTCTCACAATAGCTACAAGTATGTAAAATACACAGGCATTACTTTAACCAAGGAAGTGAAAGATATGTGTACTGAAAGCTAGGAAGTTGAGACAGAAATAATCTAATTAGATACCCCATGTTCATGGTTTGTAAGAATTAAAATTATTAGGTTATTAGTAATATGCAAAGTGATCTACAGAGTCCTTGTTAATTCTGTTGAAAGACCAAAGCCATTGTTCACAGAAATATCAAAAGTAATCTTAAAATTCATATGGAATCAAATTTCATTAAACTTCAAATATCCAAAGCCATGTCGAGTGAAAGGAGTAAAGCTGGAGGCATCGCGGTGTGTGACCTCATCATACCAGACAATAGAAACCAAAGAAGGTGCTGCTTACTTAGAAGTGGGTACAGACACTCACGGGCGGAGTGCAGAACTCAGAACACATCCCTGCATTCAAAGACAGCTGATTTGCAGCAGTGGAGCCAAAAACATGAGAAGAGATTCTCTTCAATAAATGCTCTAGGGAAAACCATATATCCAAATACAGAAAAATGAAATTAGACTCTTATTTCACTTGGTGTAAAAATAATGAACTCAAGGCAGGTTGAAGACTTAAATATGAGACTCAAAACTATGAAACTAACAGGAGAAAGCAGAGGGCATGAGGAGTGAGGCTTTGGATATGATTTCCAAAACTCAGGAAAACAAAGCAAACATTGACAAGCTACATCAAACTAGAAAGCCTCATTACAGATTCAAAACAATTAACAGATTGAAGAGACAACTAAATTTGTGGAATACAGTATTTGCGAACCGTACCCCTAACAGGGAATTCACAAACAAAGCATTTAAGATTCAACTTGAAAGCAAAAAAAAAGATTCAACTTGATAGCAAGAAAATAAGCACCTCAAGTTAAAATTAAGCAAAGAATCAGAACAGAATTTCAAGAGAAAACACACAAATGGAAAGCAGGCATAAGACAAATGTTATTACCAAGCATAACAAAAATGCAAATCAAAACCAGGATGAGTTACCACTTCATGTCTGTCAACATGTCTTCCGTCTAACAGACAGATGCGGCCTTCGTCGGGGAAACTGTGGGGACCCTGGCTGGTGGGAACTGAAACAGTACAGCCTATATGATAAACAACATTGTGATTCTCCAACAAAATTAAAAGTAAATAGGGTTACCATCCATAATCCTACAATTCCATTGCTTAGAATGTATTTAAGAATGTCAAAGTAATATACCACAACAGCAGTTCTGTGGCATTAAGGGTCCAAAAGGAGTGAAGGGGTAAGAAAAATGTAATTAATATACGCACTAAGATGGCTTAGGGATGGGTTGAATTTGAGGACATTCTGAAAAAGGATACAAAATGACAGTTGCTATGATAAGAGGAATAAATTGAAATGATCCGTTGTACACACTGACTGTAGCTAACATACCTGGTTTTTAAAATGCCAAAAGTGATGTGCAATGTTCTCCTGCAGCATTATGTTAGGTAGGTTTACTAGGTGTGAAAATGCTTCGAAACATTGTATTGCATATGTTAAATACATACAATTTTATCTGTCGATGCCAAATATTTTTTAGAAAATCAAAACTAACCATTTAAAAGGTTTAGTCAGTTCTCTGAATTTCCTCTGTGAACACAGGGATGAACTAAGTGTCATGTTCTACAAATTAAAAGGCAGTGAATATTGCTTCTTGGTCTTTTGGTTGAGATTATGTGTAAACAACACTGGCTTTTGTCATCTTCTCTAATTCCAATTCTGTTTTCCCATCTGCTAATTACATAGCAGTAATGTGCACCTTCGGATGGAATGAGTAAACCAGGGACCAACGGTATTATAGTCTCAAGAATCCCATCAACATTCTGTTTCCCTCCCCCCTACACACACACTCTTCTCTCTCACTTTTCCTCCTATTTTCCCATTACCCCAACTAAAAAGACTATGAAAAGCAATTGTCATAAGGAATTCATATCTTATTGAACATCGAAAGTGATCTATTGAAGTGAAATCTGCATACGAGAAGGGGATCTGTAATCCTATATTCACAGCAGCACAATCCACAATAGCAATGTCATGGAAACAAACCAGATGTGCGTCTAAGAAAGAATGGTTAAAAAAATTGTGGTACATCTATTCAATGGAATATTATTCAGCTGTCAAGAAGAACGATATTATTCTATTCAAATCCAGGTGGTCCCAACTAGAAACTATTATGCTCAGCGAAATGAGTCAATCACAAAAGAATAAATACCATATATTCTCTCTCATATAAGAAAGCCAACATGGAAAGGTAGAGTTCATCAAGTGCCCATGGAGTTCTGATCTAAATATAGATTGCTGCAAGTCAGGTCCCATGGCAAGAGATGGTGAAAATTCTCTGTTCTAGGCATGTTGGCATTTCATGGATGAAGTAACAGCAGAGTATATTTAGCATGTTGTGAACATGAATATGGCAAATTGGCAGTTTTCGTCAGTTGCTGGCAATAGTTTAGAGTAATGACAAATATTATTTTGATTTTTTTGTGTGTTATTTAGTTATGAGGAAAGTGTATGGTAAGCAGTCCATTTGATGGTTTACTAATTTCCTTGTTGTTGAGAAGTCCGAGTTGATTATGTATTTAATATGATAACAATTTGTGTGCTGTGAATTGCATGAAGAGTTAGGTAGGGCAGAGATGATGCCTACTAAATGTACAAAATGGATTGACGAGATTAGCCAGTTAAATCTTTTCACCAGTAAGGCACTCAACAGCCCATGAGATATTTATTAAAAATGTCAAGTAAATCCTCTTATTTTTGTATCATAGTGTCAAATAGCAGTAAAACAAACATGTTAAGATCCTTAATCTACTGCTATGTTTCACTGTAAAATTTACCTTTGTTAAAATTTGCTTCTGTTCAAATTTGTTGAGATCGCATGTAAAAGTATCCTAATATTACTTTGGCTGGTATTTTCTAATTACTGTATAATATTTTGGGAATGTAAATTTTATTTGAATGTCAACTACAGTTAAGCATGTGCCGTTTGTTTTTCTTGCTTAGGTTTTGTAATTTGAATGTTTTTATTATAGTTTAATAAATGTTTGCTTTATTTAAAAAAAAAAGAAAATAAAAAAGTGATCTATTTAATAACCCAGATCCTCATTTCTTGAATTATTTGGCTTTTTCTCAATCTTCTTGCCTAAGAGAGATATTCAACAGGTTCTTCTAAAGCAAATCCTGGAAACTTTGGTAGGCGTCAGCTCCAGGATCATATGGTCCCTTACACGTCTATGCATATCTCCATAGTGCAGGATGACTGAGCCAGGTGCAAGTGGAGAGATAATTCAAGGTTGCATTACTCACACCACAGTGTTCATTCAGGATTGCTTTTGTCTGAGAAGTCAGTGGAACTGAGACATCTCCCGGTACAGAGGTAACATATTCTGTAGTCCTCAAACTTTGCGATAATGTAAACTAGCTCCGGAGTTGTCAATGGGCTTTGACTGCTTGTGTTTCCAAAGGGTCTAAAACATTTATAATCAGGAGATGACTTGATGATGGGAATGTAAATAGAATTTGACAATAAAGGAATGTGTTATGGAATCACTGGACCCTTCCAGTCCTCCCCAAAAGGAAAAAAAAATGAAAAGAAAGTAGGGTATGTTTTTGTTTTTTGAAGTATAACCATTTAACTGACAATTTTATTGTAATGCAACTATGAACATTTTCATTATGATTTTATAAAGCTGATCAATCTGAGATGACGTTATTTGTAAAATACAGTATTCTTCAGGGACAACTATAGAGGCACATCACAGGATTTTCCATCAGCAGATATCATATCTAAATTGAAGTACAGATTCTTTTGCTTCTTCAGCAAGAATAAAAAAGAGCAACTGGTAAGGAGTGAAGAGAAATAAAAGTTCCTCTCTCCACACTGTTAGCAGGAATGTGCACGGTTTCTTTCAGCTTGGCGTATTTTTATGACTCCATGGCCCGTGTGAATTGGCATGTTTATCATCCATTACTTCTGGCAGCTTTAACACATTTCATTGACTATTTAATGAAAAGGATGCTTGATTGTATGTATTTTTCATAAAGTTTGTAATGTTTTCTCCATCTTGAAGTGGAGGGCAAATGGATATGCCATGAGTAATTTTCAGCAGCTCATATCCCTAAGGCTATGATTCATGCTGAAATTGATATAGATCAAAATGCCAGACTGTTCTCTTGACTTTCCTTTTCATGTGCATAGAAATAATAACTACAGCTACAAATACCATACACTTACTTGCTACTTGATGAATTAGATAGATAGTACTTACTTAATAGACACATTAATTAATTAAGTCTGACTGCCTTACATTTTCTAAAATTCTTTGGTGATGCTCACTTCAGAATGGCAACTAATGTTGAGAGGCAGGGGTATTTTGTAATTAAAAGAAGAATTTTGTGATGTCACATTTGTTGACATGATGACATTTTGCACATAAATGGATACTGATTTCTGTAACAGTATTAGAATAACGTGTTAGAATGAATACTCCCAGACTACATTGTGGAGTGGTACATGGGGTATCACCTGTAATGCTAGCATTCCCTTATGGGCAGCAGTTCTTGCCTCAGCTACTCCTCTTCCAATCCAACTTTCTACTGGGACTCTAAGAAAAGTAGCACAAGATGACCCAAGTGTTGGGACCCTGCCACACTTGCAGGAGACCTGGATGAGGCTCCTGGAACTTGCCTGCTCATGGTGCACCTCCAGCTGTTTTGCCCACCTGAGGAGTGAATCAATGGGTGGAAGATCTCTCTTTGTCTCTCTCTCTCTGTAACTCTGACTTTAAATAAATAAATAAATAAATAAATAAATAGCTCTTTTAAAAAAAATGAATGGATATGACCCAGTGCTTTATATTTACTCTTGGGTGTTGTGTGATTTGAGATTTTTTGCAAAATGATATAGTAATGTGACAAAAACACATAAATATTAAATTTTAGGATATTCCAATCCAATTGGATTTTGAAGTCATTTGTAGATTTTTAATTTATATGCATGTTGTTTATATGGTACTTTTGTATGCATATTTCCCTTATGGGTTTTTTAAATATGTTTTGATTTTGAATTTTGAATTATGTAGTACAATTTCACGTAGGCTGGGATTCCCCGCCCCCCAACTCCCACCCCAGACAGATTTTCCCCATTTTACTACAATGATGGGTCTTGCTAAAGAATCATAATTCTATCAGTCTCTTATTTAAGTGTACCCCAACATTATTGGTACAGACAATGTCAGATAGCCCAACATCCCATTGTCTACACATGTCCAACAGTTTCATTGGGAATCCATCTTTCATCTGTAAGCAGGGATGCATGTTGCATTATACCCCCACATCTGGCTATAATAGACCCCAGTACTCCATCACGGTACATTTCCATAATTCAGAAGCCATGCAACAAGGTCAACAACTGGTATGAGTTAGAACAGCTACAGCAACCACAACAACAACATCAACAACAAATTACAGCACCATGAAAAAACGCGCAGCTGAGCAACCAACACATGAGTGACAAAAAGGAAAGACAAAAGTCTCTTAGGAAAAATGATACCACCGTATAATCTATGAGCCAGTGATGAATTTGACAAGAGAAAAGAAATTATTTGGAATAAACAAAACTAAAATAAAAAACATCAAAACACGTGGGATACAGCCAGAGAAAGGAAGAAACAAACAAAAAACAGTATGGATTGGATTATTGAAGTTCCATTTTCCATGCTGGTTTCCTTATATAAGAGAGAACATATGGTATTTGTTCTTTTGTGATTGACTCATTTCATTGAGCATAATGGTCTCTAGTTGGGACCACCTAGTTGCAAATAGTATAATTTCATTCTTCTTAATAGCTGAATAGTATTCCATGGAGGAGATGTACCACAGTTTCTTTAACCACTCTTCTTTGAATGCACATCTGGATTGTTCCCATATCTTTGCTATTGTAGATTGTGCTGCTGCAAATATAGGATTTCCTCCTGAATGAAAATTCTTCTTTAAAAATTTTCTTTTCCTTTGTAGTCAGCAGAGCTGAATGAATTCATTCAAACCAATGCTTTCTCTCTCTTCTTCTTCTCCATTTTTTTCATCTATAGCACATCAAACGTAAGTTAATGAACTTCCTAATCATTTGATTCCTTGTTACAAATTGATCCAATAGATTTAAGATTTAACCCTCATTCATTGTGTTTATAGGGACGTCACCTCAGGTGCACATAAAGGAACCTGTGATGTCAGTGTTTGCAGCACCTGAGAGAGGCCAAAACATGGGCGTGGCACAGGAACAAAACAAAGGCCAAAACATGGGAAACTAGCGGCTAAAGTCCTCACCTTGAATGCACCGGGGTCCCATATGGGTGCCAGTTTGTTTCCTGATGGTACTGCTTCCCATCCAGCTCACGGCTTGTGGCCTGGGAAAGCAGTCGAGGATGGCCCAAAGTCTTAGGATCCTGCACATATGTGGGAGACCCGGAGGAAGCTCCCGGCATCAAATCTGCTCAGTTCTGGTTGTTGTGGCCAGTTGGGGAGAGAATTAGTAGTCAGAAGATCTCTGTCTCTCCTCCTCTCTGTATATCTGACTTTCCAATAAAAATAAATAAACCTTAAAAAAACAGCCAACAAACAGCTCATAGCCTTGTATTATTCACCAAGGAAACACTTTTCTTCTTGTTTTCTGATCAAGAAAGTGAAACTTACACATAAGTAACTACCTCATTCATTCTGCAAAATGAAGCCGTTAAATAAATGTAACAGACTGAGGACTTCAACAAAGCTGCTTTGCAAAGAAGCACAGACAGAGAAAGAATGTAAGGCAAGCAGGGAATGGCAGGATGTGATCCTGGTGTTAGATTCTTGCGCTCTGGTGGTTGTAAACTTCAGTTTTTATATATGTACACCAGGAAAATACGCCACCAGAAGAAGTCTTTTGGCACTCCAGAATGTCCTTTTATTATATATCAAATTTAAAAAGAGAAATTCTATGAAAACATTTATCCACTATTGTGTGCATAATTACTGTCAAATACGCTTGGATTATTACATGTACTAACGTCAATGAGAAACAGAATGGAGCAGCATAACTCAGCTGATTCTGATTTTCAAGATCACATGCTTTAAAATTTGGCAAAAGTAAGGTGTAATTTGCACAGAATGTTTGCAAATGCTGAGAGACAAATGGAACCATGCAGTTGTCTTGCCCTAAGTGTTAACAGGTAGATTTTGTCCTCGTTCTCAGAAGTCTGACTGTCACTGAGATTAAAGGACACAAGATCCTTGGGAATGTTTGATGTGGTGGTGCCCTGAACACATCCTACAGCCAGCTGTGTGCCATAGTGAGAGACCTGACTCTGCACAGTCTCTAAGGCGTTGGGAATTGATTCTGAATGTGGCTAAGAAAAGGGAATATGTTTCCTACCCTGCACCAAATATAGAAACACTGAAGATAAAAATATTAATATGGGAACACATTCAAAGAAATTACCTCTGTCTCTTTCGCTCTAGGAATAAAATGAGGACAAGGATCTTGTTTTACCTCTGGAAGATGCTCGCTAAGAACCTGTTTCCCAAAAGCAGAAAAGCTCAGCTAGCGCCCTCAGTGTTGGTTATTGTGCTCTTGCATGCTGCATCCTAAGCACCAAGTGTAAGGACCTGCCCCAACGGGACACAACAAATACAGGTAGAGGCGGGGTATCACTTGACACCAACTTTGCTAACTTACATTAAACAGAATTTGCACAAAAAAGAGGTCACCACCATAGAATCAAGGAAGAGGAAAGTAAAGCTGCTTTTCAACCAGTGTTCCTTTCAGCTTTCAAGCCCAAGAGCTTAATTTTAGGTAAAACTGGGTTGTAAGATGCAGCCGTAGTTGTATGTCAGCTGATGGTCCATTTGTACATCCTCCATTGGGCCGAGGGTGGCAACTCTTGGTGCAGGGCTCTCTGCCTTCCCCACATATCCTTAAAAAAAAAGAAGAGGAAAAAGATGAAGAAGAAAAAGAAGAAGGAAACAGCAGCATCAACTATGCTGACACACTAGTATAGTTAACACAAATTGGACAATTAATCCAGCCCAAAATTTCCCTCTAGTTACTGGCTGCTTCTCTCCCAACAGTGTAAAATGTGTGTAGGTACAAGGCAGCCTAGTCAATTGCCTGAAGCTTGGGACAGATACATATAGCTAATAATGTACGCATGCATGTATAATATATAATATATTATCATACATATTATGTATAATTTCTACCAGAATAAGGTTCAGAGAGTATATGTCTTAGTACTGTACACATGGCAACTGTGAATGTTTATAGTATGTGCTTCAGTGACACATTGTTTTTTCTGTTAGCCCTCACTGCCATTGTTATTGTTGGTTTGTGCGTTTTTGTTGCTGTAATTTCATTTTGCATCCTTTTTATTATGCGTATTTTGAGTGTACATACCATGCATGCTGTTTCCTTTTTAGAAAATATTTATTTCTGTTCTAAAAGAAGTGTTACACACACAGAGAGATGAGATAGATCTTCTAGCTGCTGTTTAATTCCCCAAATGGCTGAAATGGCCAGAGCTGGGCTGGTCTGAAGCCAGCATCCAGGAGCTTCTTTGAGATGCCCCATGTGGGTGCATGGGCCCAAGCACTTGGACTGTCCTCCACTGCCTTCCCAAGCAGATTAGCAGAGGGTTGGATCAGAAGTGAAGCAGCTGTGACTAGAACTGGTGCCTATATGGGATACTGGTGCCATAGGCAGAAGCATAGCTTGCTATGCCATGGTGTCAGCTTCGGTGTATATGGTATTTCAACATGCATTTGCACAGTGAAAAGAATAACATGGCTGAGTCAGTGTGTGTGTGTGTGTGATGAGAGCTTGAAAAATGTCCACAGCAAATTTCTAGTGTACAATGCAATATTGTTAGCTACAGTCCCTGTGTTTTACATTATCTCTGAATGCATTTCCTGTTGAGGTACAACTTTGTGTTTTTAAAAAAATTTTAAATATCTATTTATTTTTATTGGAAAGGCATGTATACAGAGAGAAGAAGATACAGAGAGAAAGATCTTCTATCCTCTGGTTCATTCCCCTAGTGGCTGCAATAGCCAGGGCTGAGCCGAAACAAAACCAGGAGCCAGGAGATTCTTCTGGGTCTCCTACGTGGGTGCAGGGTTCTGAGGCTTTGGGCCGTCCTCAACTGCTTTCCTAGACCACAGGCAGGGAGCTAGATGGGGATTGGAGCAGCCAAGACACGAACCGGTGGGCATATGGGATCTAGGCACTGTAAAGGAGAGGACTTTAGCCAAAGTTGCACTGGGCCTGCAACTTTGTACTCTTTTCCCAACTGCCATCCATCCCTCTCATCCCTGCCTCTGGTCACCACTGGAGCACTTGTTTCACTCTACTCAACATCATCAACATTATGCAGCAATTGTTCCCTTTCTGGCTTATTTCATGCAGTATAATACACTCTGAGTTCCTCTACAGATCAGAAATAACAGGATTTGTTAATTTTTCATCTGTTAACTGTTCATACCATATTTTTCTTTATTCATCAGTTGAGAGACACTTAGGTTTGCTTTGTGTTCTTTATGGGGAACAGAGCTGGAGTGCAAATGGGGGTTCATAAATCAGGTCTAACAATGGTCCCCGCCATGTGGGATTGACCAATCACCACAACCACAGAGCCCTTCTCTCTGCCTGACCCCACGTTCCTGCCCAGCAAGTGCTGGTTCATGCTGAGGCTGCTGTTTTATTGATTCATTAGATCACAGTAGTCACACTTCACCCTATACCTTTGTTTGGACGTTTGTGACTTTGAAGAAAGACACTATGTGTCATTCAGGAGCGTTAGTGAACCCCAAAACATGGAGCAAACCTCAGTTGTTAATGTTATAGCTGAAAGATGCCTGTGTCCTCAGTGAGAATCACCTTCCTTGGGAGAAATCAGCATTATTAAGGAGGGAGGCAGAGGACACGGTAACTGGCAGTGTCCGGATGTGCTGACCGTGCCCAAACCCAATGGCGTGGCTCCAGGTACCACGCAGTGCAGGCGGTTCAAGCTTTCGGATACGCAGACTCAAAGTGTTCCATGCTTAATTGGTTTTACATCATTGAAATGCAAACTGAGCTTCAAAGATATATTCTCTTTCATAACAACAAAGGGTCACATTTATGTCACTGATAAAATGCATGCTGAAACCACAACCTTTGAGAGTCGCCACCTTGGGAATGCTTTATCAGAACCTGATTCTGGTTTCTGTTAGCTGTGGAGGCACTTGCAAAAGCATAAGAACAGCAAAGTAGTATCAGGTACAGCATCTTTAAAGCTAAAAGGAAGACTTCCAGTAATTTGTATTTTGTATTTTCAGTGAATTAATTTTGGTCTAATTTCCCATGTCAGTTTTGATTGTTTATCACTCAATGTGCATCTGGATTTAGTGTTAACTGCTACTACTGATATTTCCAGAAATCATGATTTCCTTAGCAGAGAACCCTACATCAAAGTGAACGCTTAGCAAGCAAAGGCAGTGGCATGTGGCTGTTCTGTAAGTAGCAATGAACAGAATGCATTTTTAAATCTGAGCAGAACTGGTTATAAACTAAATTTAAATGTATTAAGTAACACTGAAAGTTTTGTTTTTTTTTTTCTTCCCCAAAAGCGGATAGGTTAGCTTTCCAGTGGCTGGTAGAAAGATTGAAAAGCTAAATTTCAGGTTTGGGAGATTTAGTTTTGAAGGATGTAATACATTTTAAGGCTTGATAAACTGAAAGAGGAATGAATGTTCAATAACTATTGGTGCGGTTGATGTATAACATTGTGCCCTATTAGCTTACTATTTACTCAACACAGCACACTGGATGCCTAACTGTCTTCTTTTTATTTTAAGTTCTGTATTGTCTGCTGAATAATGCACATACCATTTTTCAAAGTTATCCTGACCTGCATGATCCACTTTCTTTATGAATAGAGAGGAGCCCACCAGGTCTGCAGCTTGAAAAAATTGCCTGCCTTAACCAAAAGTTCTCATTTGTTATTGTGTTGATGGTAAAACAGGAGTTCTGCAGACTTGCAGTATTGTGCTTCCTACTGAAAGAAGCAATTCCATGTCTCATAAGGCCTGTAGATTCAAGTAACAGGAACTCCCACCTTCTTTCGAGATAGACCCTTTTGCCTCAGCCAACTATGACAAGCCTCAGGTGTGAGCAATCAACGAACGCTGGTACAAATTAAGGTCAGCTCTGCACAGAAACATAACACTATTCACCATTTAGTCAGAAGTGCTGAAATATATAACGAGTAAATGATTATAGACATGTTTAATAAAGCAACGAGCAAGGTAAATAAAGGCTCTTTCACAATGTAAACGTGGTTTAGCAAGAACGAAAACAAGAGAAACAAATTCAGGTAATTTGATGAGCAAAACAAGTAGGTTAAAATAATAATATTCAGCGTAAGTTATTCTGGGAGTTAATTTTCTTTGCTTTAAGTGGTGAGGGATAACTATTGCAAGGAGGTGATATTTGAGAAGAAAGTTGAAATGAGCAAGGAAATAAACCAATCAAGGACATTGGAAAGTCTATTTTAGGCTGGAACAATGGCAGGGCAGGGACTTCTGCTCAAGCAACAGAGTGAATAACGGCCCATGTTGCAGACAGGGTTGGCATGAGGGGTACGGACTAGTGAACAGTACTTGTTCTGGGTTTGAAGTTTAACAGATTCTACAGGGTTTCTGAGCATGTAAGGACCAAAGGAGGTGTTGGACCATGCAGAAGAAATGTTGATGCTTAAGCACTTCGGTCATCTTTGATGCAATAGGAATGACATGAGATAGCCTGAAGGTTGATCACAGTTAGGCAAAGGACGCAAGCCAAATTGGAATCCAAAAACTCGAGCGTTGGAAGATTGGAGAGTGATGCAGTAACAAAAAACTTAGGGCCTTCCAGAAAGGTGAATTCAGTCCAGTCCAGCATGCCAAGCGTTCAGTGTGCTTCAAGAGTGTTCAAAAAAAGAGTTGATCGACTGTGCCCAGTGGAGGGGTTGTAGAATGGGTTACTATTTCTAGGACTGCTATGCTGTTCTCTGCTACAAATTAAAACAGGAAAATGAGATGGTGGATTGAGACAGGGGACCAAAAAAAGAGAATTTGTAGAGAAAGAAGAGTGCCATTATATAGGAATTGTCAAATAGATATGGAAAACCTGGTACAGAAAAAAGGAAGGAAAATACTGAGTATGGGCAGCAGGAGGGATGAGATCCAATGTTAGGTAAGAAATTGATCTAATAATGTAAACAAAAGCAAACAAGCATATTATATTAAAAATAGTAAAAACAGAGCATACTTCAACAGCACAATCAACTGAGTTGAATTAGTTGGCATTTCTAGAACACTCTGTCCAATTAGAACAACACAGACATTAAAAATATATATTAGTAGTTTGAAACTAAAGTGATCTGGAAAATACCCTTTTAGATTTCTTTAAAATGTATTTTAAGTCACCAAAACAAACAACCAAAAAAGATAATCAAAAGAAAAGTTAGGAAATGTGGTGAACTGAGTGACAATGAAAATGAAATCCTCAACATTCATGTGAAATTCAGACATGATGATCCAGAAGACAAGACATGGACAAAATGAGTAACTTCAGTAATAATTAAAAAAAAAAAAAGAAAAAGGAAGAAGAAGACAAAAGTAAAACCAAAGGAGCAGAGGAATGGAGAGAATAAAAATGAATAAAAAAGATCGATAAATAATAAAAAGCAGTACAACTAAAAGCTTATAAAAGCCATGAACATGATTAACCTCTAGATATAAAAGTAATGGACAGAGAAATTACCAACATCAATAATAAGAGAGAGGGCAAGGTTTTATTTAAATTATTTTAAACTAATGTTATAAATAACTTTAGGCTATTTGACAGTTTAGCTGCAAGATGCAAAGTTTTAGTTTCAGTTTTTGATTATACATTTATTTGAGAGGCAGGGAGATACAGAAAGACTTTGCACCTACACTTCATCCACCAAGTGTCTGAAACAGGGTAGACTGGATCAAGCAGGATCAGGGTGGCAAAAATGCACTCTGTGTTTCCTACATGGGTGTCCAGACCCACCTGGGATACACTCTCCTAAAACCAGAGTGTCTCAGCTGGAGCTTCTGTGCTCTGCTCACCTGGTGTCCTGCTGCTGTGCCCCCTGGGAGGCAGAGGGACAGTTCAGGAGTTCGGGTCTCTGCCACAGTCAGCTCCTGGCATCAGTTCCTGGCATCAGCTCCTGGCATCAGCTCCTGGCATCAGCTCCTGGCCCACCCTTGCCGCTGAGGGCATTTGGAGAGTGAACCATCAGAGGGAAGGATTCTGTTTCTGTTTCTACGTCTCTCTGTCTCTCAGACTGAATAAACATCAAAACACTGCATCCAATCTTACCCACGCATGAAGATGCCTGAAAATTTTAGGAGAAATGGAATTAATAGATAAGTGGGTATGAAAAAATTTATAACCCTTTCATAAAAATTTGAAAGACCTTTTGCAACCATGAATTTTAATTATTTTGCACCAACATGAGCAAACTGCTTAGTTTCCTTTTCCCAAAAATGTCTTAAATTTCCCTCATATACATTGTCATGATGAGATTTATATGATTGATTCTGTGATACAAAAAATTTGATTTAGCATATGAAAATCAAGGTAATGGAGCATGTTAATATGCCCCAAAAAATGCAAGTGAAAGATTCATCACTCATTCACAGTCAAATCCTCCTCTGAGTAGGAACAAAGGAACTATTTCTCAACCTAGCTAAAGATATCATTGGAAAAAAAAATGTAGCCAGAATAAACTGGAAAAAAAATCTGCTTCCATCCCTTCAAAACCTGCAAAAAAGAAATGAGTCATGGCGCAGGGGCACCTACGTGCCCTCAGTTCCCCACCTAGAGCTTTGGTGAGAAATTTAAGAGGAATTTGGAGCAAAGAAATGTTGGTCTGTGAAATTTAGAGTTGAACTGAGCGAATACTTCCTAGAAAGATGGG
Organism: Ochotona princeps; assembly: GCF_030435755.1. NCBI lineage: Eukaryota > Metazoa > Chordata > Mammalia > Lagomorpha > Ochotonidae > Ochotona > Ochotona princeps. The sequence goes on from NC_080849.1 coordinate 3,598,593, forward strand.
TTAATTTTGCTTCTGCTGCTCTTTCTGCCGGTAATGCTTTTCAAAGCATCAAGAGCCTTGTCCTAGCTAAGGCCGAGCTTACCTGCCCGTTTCTCTCAGTCAGGAGTTAGACCCACTGCCACAACTGCTTCCCCCATCCTGACCACAGCATGTCTTCACATGCCCTGAGCAATGCAGTATTGTACCTAAAGGTTTTACGGTGTCTGCCACTCTCTTGGATACCTCTGGATGTTACACGATGGCGTGTGTAAGTCCTACGCCTCAGAAATGGCTTCACTGCGTTGAGAGCCTTGGAAACATTTTACCTGGTTGTCATTTTACTTTGGACTACTTGAGGTAGCATAAATGCTCACCTTGAGGGGCTCAACAGGACAGCATGTTTTCTATTTTAAACCATAATGTGAACTTGTAGGGATTTATTAATGTGGTCCTTTTGAGCTGCAGTTTAATCTTCAAGGATTATTTCTGTATTTAATGTTTTATTAGATTTTTAAATCTAGCATCAAAAACTATATTAGAAAAATAGACTCTTCCGCTCAGTTGAAATAAATTTTTGGAAAGTAAGTTGCTTAACGTGGGGAAGTTTCATTTGAATGAATTCCATTAAAATAGTAAACATGATTTTTCTAATATAAGAAAAAATTCTTTTTTTAAAGATTTATTTATTTTTATTACAAAGTCAGATATACAGAGAGTAGGAGAGACAGAGAGGAACATCTTCCGACTGATGATTCACTCCCCAAGTGAGCGCAACGGCTGGCGCTGTGCCAATCCAAAGCCAGGAGCCAGGAACTTCTTCCAGGTCTCCCATGCGGGTGCAGGGTCCCAAGGCTTTAGGCCGTCCTCGACTGCTTTTCCAGGCCACAAGCAGGGAGCTGGATGGGAAGTGGAGCTGCCGGAATTAGAACCGGCGGCCATATGGGATCCTGGTGTGTTCAAGGCGAGGACTTTAGCTGCTAGGCCACGGCGCAAGGCCCAATAAGAAAAAAATCTTAAACATTTTTATAAACAAATCTCCCAAGTAGACTTTTTATAGGTAAATGAGTTAATAAAAATAATTATTTTTTATTATGGAATATTTGGGATTGATTAAATACTGTTACATTCCTTTACATATTCTGCGATCATGCCTAAAATCATGTAAAATACAAGAAAAACATGGAACTTTTTTCCTCTTGGTAAGAATCAGGGAAACGATGAAAACAGGAAAAGGCATTTTCTGGATAAAATGCCAAAACAGATGATGACAACCAGGAGAAAAGGAGCTATCTGTAGTTAATGATACCTGAACGGATTCTATCCTGAATACACAGGAACCTGGAGATGAGAATGGCTGTAGGATTTCATGAATCAACTGCTAGAAATGCCAGTGGATGTTTCAGGCAGCACCTCACAGCTCTGTTGGCAAATCCCATATACTGTAGCTAATCTGTAGCTGAAATGCAACATCTGCCAGCTCACTTCCTGTCTGCAACAGCCACAGGTAAAGCAGGAGGAAGCTAGGTGCTCAGATGGCCATTCGCCTTTCGGCTCCAGGCCCATAGGTGCCAGGAACCAGGCTGCTGGAGCCAGTAGTACTCATTTCCAGGAATCACATTGGCAGGAATCTCCATCAGAAGTCGGGCTGCGACTTGTACCCACACACTCTGATAGCGGGTACAGATGCCCAATAAGCAGCTCAGCTGCTGTGCCAATGTCCACCTTCTTATTTGCTTATTGGCAGATCAGGAGACTTCGACAACTTGATTGCATGCAGTTAAAATATTCTCTTGAAGTAGTTAGTATAAGGGTAGCATATTCTCATTTGTGTTAAAAGATGATTTAGAGTGGCGAAAGACTGTCTCAAAGGTTAGGCATCCAAATGGAACTGCAAGAAACTCCCCAACAGAGTTCACGTGGAGTTGTAAGCAGCCAGCATCAGTCCGAACTCATGAGAGGCTCTGTCACAACGCTCTGGCTCATCCTGGGCCCTTAGGCATTGGCCTTGGCACCTCCCCACGATGCGGGGTGGTGTTCCCCTTGAAGGAATCATTGTCTGTCACCAGGCCCGGATGCCAACACTAGGTCTCCCCAGTGGAGCAAATGGAAACTCAGACCCAACACATTCATCTTAAAAGGATCATAACATGGGAAAAGTGAAGAATTTTTTTACTGTGAACAGGAAACATCCTAGTGGCTAGGGCACCCTCAGACACCTTCAGAATAGGTTATCATGCCTATGAAGAGCACAGAAGATCGAATTCCTTGCCAGGAACATTCCTGGCAAAAATATTGGTATCATTGATAAGACGGCGGGTACCTTTGCAGGCGTACCTGACCATGTGACAGCCACATTGTCACAGGGAAGGCACCCTTGCCTTGATGAAAAACTAGCTTTTTGTACTAAGTCTGTTGTCTCAGGCCCTTGAGACTTTGTGTAACAAATTTCTTTGCTGACATTGTTCATTTCATCATTTGTTTCAAGAGGATTCATAGTTATTACAGCATTTTAGGGATGGCTGGTCTAAATTCCTTGTCTAATAATATCAATATCTGATTCACTATGACGGTGGCATCCATTTTTATTATTTATCTAATATTGAGCTTTTCCTGGATCTTGCTTTGTGGTTTGCTTTTTCATTTGTATTCTGGGCATTTTGGATGCCATGTTAGGAGATTATTTGGAACTATTTACATCTGTTTAAGCAGGCTGTCACTCTCCTTAGTTCTGGGTGTAGGTGTCATGGCATACTTCTTGAAGGTTTATCTCTAGTAACAGCTGAGTTCCAGATCACTTGCGATGTTATTCTGATGCCCTAGGTCTCTGAACTTCCAGAAACTCTGATACTGCCTTTCTCTCTGACACTTTGGGCAGTCAAGGCAATGCTTGCCTGGGCTGATGTTTGCTCTTTGGGTGTTTAGGACATGAGGTCAGCTTGCGCCCAGGACAAGCAGATGGTCATCCATGCCAGGAAGTCAGAGCTGGACTTGGCAGGTGGCTGTAATTTCGGCTTGGTGGGCTAGGTGCCCACTCACTGCTGCCGTGCCGAAGGCAGCCTGCCTTTTGCTCAGTGTGCTCATGAGGACTTCCCTGCTAAGACTCTGATGGTCTATTTCTTTCTTGGCACTTTGCCCACAAGTTTGCTTTCTTTTGGTCTTTTAGTTTTGGTCTGCCATGGGTTCCAAAAGCCAAGTCCCAAGCACTTCTGGCTCTCAGTCTGGATGTATGGCAGACAAACGGAAAGCTTAAAGAATGCTGTGGGGTGGGTGTCTGATGCGTCAGAGTACCTGAATTCCAGTTCTGACTCTGCTTCACCTTGGGAGGCAGCAGGTCGTGACTCAGCATCCCAACACTCACATGGGATATGGATTCAACTCCTAGTTCCTGGCCTAAGCCTGGCCCAGCCCCTGCTTTTGTGATCATTTAGAAGAAATAAACCAGTTGATGGAAATCTCTCTCTAGCAAATAAAAATAGATATGTACATTTAAAAATATATATATGTATAAATGAATAAATATAATTCATAAAATGAATGCCTTGGGGTGGTTTTGTGGCTTAGAAAGTAAAGTTGTCATCTGCAAGGGCCAGTATTGCATTTGGGCACTGGTTCAATTCCTGGCTGCTCTACTTCTCATTACAGCCCCCTGCTAATGCGCCTGGGAAAGCAGCGGAGGATGGTCCAGGTGTGTAGCCTCTGCACCCATGTGGGAGGCATGGAAGAAGCTCCTGACTCCTGGCTTCACACCCACCAGCTCTGGCGGTTGAGGACATTTGGGGAGTGAACCTCCAGATGCAAGATGTCTCTTTCCTATGTTGTCTTTCCTGTTCTCTCTCTCTCCTTCTGCCTTTCAGATAAAAAAACAATCTTACAAAAATAGAATCCCCTCAGTGTCACCTAGTCCTGGGACCTACACAGTCATTTTTCTTTCCATACTCAAAGTTCTTTCAAGTGTGTTGAGTTAGTTCCAAGGAACAAGGCAGTCTTGACCTTCCCCTCAACCTCACTCAATTTCAGACAGGCTTTTGGCCTTGTCTCTGCTTCCATCCCATCCATATTTATAGAATCCAGAAACCCTAACCTCAGAGGCTCTTCCCTCCCTTTCTCAAGAGTGTTTATTTTGTGCAGTCAACCACACTCGCCCCTTTTGAGATGTTAATCTATTGAAGAGCCCCTTGTCACTTTTGTAGCCTAGAACTGTGTTTCTAGCAGTGCTTGGGAGACATCTCTTTGAAATGCAGGCAGATGAATGGAGATCACATTCCTGGTTCTAGACTCTGTGGTGTCTAACTTTCCTGCTACGTGTCTGTAAACCATCTTGTATGCAAAGTCTAGTTTCTTCATGGGGAGGCAAGTGGAGCTGGGGAAGATGCCCTATCCCAGCTCCTAAAATTCCAAGCCCTTTATTTCTAGACGCTGATGTTCAGCTGAGTCCTGGCATTTCTCTACTATTGCAGCAGCTTTGGGTGAGGTGGACTTGAACACCACAATACTGACACTTGGAGTCATGTGAGAGTTCTTCGCTGGAAGGCCTTCTCCAGTATTTGGATTTGTATCTAGGCTCTCAGAGACCCCACTCATGCATTTCCCTTGCCTCTGCCAAGACTGACTTAGGGAAGCTCTAGAACCCAGGAATATGTGTGTGACTTTGGTTGTGGTGAAGGTTTCTTGGGTGTACACATAAGTCTAAACTCATCAAACTCCATTCATAGACAGGATTTGCTCTCTACTCACTAATAAACCATAATAGATGTTTTTTATACCTAACAACAACAAAAAACTACATGTTGCGAGCTTTGACTCTCTCTGCCTTTCTATTTCCCTTTCTCTCTTTCCTTTCAAGTTTTTCAAAGCCTTTCTGTTGAAAGTTCCATGACTATTCTTGATCGGTAGACTTGCATTTGTAGAAAGGATAATGCCCTTTCTTTCCTCAAATTCCTTTTGCATGACAGTATTTCAAGCATGAAAATGTCAATAAGAGGCACCAGTTAGGTATCTGATCAAGATCGTTCTTAGTGGGAGTTGACAGTTACCTGAGTAATCAATATTTATATTCAACAACATACGATTAGAAATAAATTTACAAATTAACTCTAGGTCATCATGTAGAAAAGAAATTTAGAGATAGATGGATCAGAAAAGAGAAAAAATGAAGGAGGGAGAGAGAGAATGAGCATCTGCTGTATGTTACTGGCAAAGCTTGGTGGATTCTTTTCTCAGCTTAGAGAAGCTAGGGAGAGCACTTCCTGGCAAGGGCCCATGGGACGCATTGTCTGCTGAAAGGAAAGAGAGAGACTGGGTTCCAGGAAGGATCTTGAGTTTTTAAGAGTTCCTGATCTCTCATTGTGCCACTTAATTGGGCAGGGGTCTCTCATTGATGCCCACCTGGGTGAGCCTCCAGAAGACCTTGCACGCTGGTGGTCTCTAGTTGGAAAAAGGCTAGGTAATTTCTGTGCTGCCCACTTGTAGTTGTGATTTTAGTGGCCACATGGTGAGGAAAAAATGTTCTTCCCTTATCATTGAGGTATCTGGCTTCTCAGGGTTTAAATCTGTGCTGTTTGCCAACACTCAGTACCTTCAAACACTGGGCAGTGAGATGTGGCCCAGGGAGAAGGACCTTATGGCACTTACCCTTGTATCTGACCTCAGATTTTAACAGGGTTGGATCATCTCTACATGGGCATCCTAAACTTCTTTAAAGTTTGAGGCATATTTTTCCAGGCTTAGGGCTGGTTACTGGCCACATCCTGCAAAGCTTCCCATAGGCACATCACGTGGGTGGCAAACCAAGCCCATTTCTGTTGAAACCCTCATTTCCCTTCTTTGTTGTCTTAGTTGATGAGAACACCAGGCTCAGAGTGACCCAAAATGGCATCTGACCACAGCCTCATCATTCAAGCATGGCACATTCTTCCTGTGTCTTTTCTGTTTGATTAATTTCTTTCAAAGAGTCAGCTGGGATTCTCAGTGCTGAATACTTGTTTACTGCTGAACTATTGAAAAGCAGTTGATGCTAAGTTTAGGCTTAAATTCTAAACTCGACACTTAAAAAGAAAATCAGTTGTGTTAAAATCCCCTTAGAGAAGACAGAACAGTAACCCCAAAGCCGAGGGTCAACTTAGTAAGCCCAATGTGGAGATGTTGTTCTGAATCATTCAGTCTCCATCGTCAGACCCAAGTTACCTATGCTGTGCATTGCAGGCAGGTTGTCAAGAAGGTGAATACACTCCATGCGGATTAAAAAGAAAAGCTCACTGTAAGCTGTGAGCGCACTCTGTGAGGCTGAGTGAAGAAAATAAGCCCCTAACCTCTATCATTAAAGGGAATTTAATTAGGGTCCAGACCCAAAGAATTCTGAGTAGTCCAAGTCAGTAAGACCTCAAAACCTTGCTTGGCTTGGTTTTGTAAGTGAAACTTACTTTGAAGTATTTGTTCTAAACCCAGTGGGCTGGATGGACCACATAAGGAAGGTGGGGAAGGTGAAGATGAACAGAAGGCACTGATAGGGGACTCTTTTGTCCATTCCCTGGGGTGAGGATGCTTGGGAGAGGTTTGAGGGAGCTGGCTGAATGGGGTTGGGCTTTCCTCCTATTTATCATTTCTTACTTTGACAAAAATCAAACATCTGTGAGGTCAAATGAGAGGAGGCTGAGAAGATTAGGAACACTTGGCTCCATCAGGGTGAGCTTACTGTATTGAAACAGTAATCTAGTTTTAAAAGGTAGAGAGAAGGGAATGAGGATGCTGACAGCTGACACGGGATGGAAAGCGAGCAGACACCGTATTGCAGTGGTTGGAAGGACAGGGTGTCCTTTTTAGCCATGTTAATGTCCAGCTTATATTCAGACTTAAACGTTGGGAGGGAAAACTGTTCCAAATAATTAGAGCCTTTGTTGATTCAGCAGGGTATCCCTGAGAAATTGTGAGTTGTGAGCAGGTCTGGTTTTTCTTGGGCGGAGTGGAATATCTGAGCCTGCCCAGAGGGAATTTGTCTTCTGGTGAAGAAGCACCTGCTGTACCGGCTGTGCACTTGGCACCTAGGGGAGTGCTGAGCACTGCCTGGAACAGCTCTGACACATGGCGGCCTCCCAGGCTAGACCTTAACTTCTGCAGCAGGGGACCTTGTACCATTAAATATGAGTGTCAATGCTCGGTACACATTGTTTTTCCCTCAAAGGAGGAATGTCTGCGGCTGACTGTGCTCATGAGTTGTCTGTCTAGGGGAGTAACTCTAGTGGCAACATGGAGAGCAGTTATCCAACTGTAAGCGTATGAAGAGATCTTCATAGGATAAATGGTGTCCACCTCCAGGGCGGCAGGTTTGAGGGGTATTTAACAAACTTGGTGATCAGTTGGAAGTTTGGGATGCAGGAAAGGAATGGTTTGAGATCGCTCCTAAGTGGGCTGTTGTGTAGGGTGGATACAATGATGCTTTGCTTTGGAAATATGAGCGGATCCAGAACTTATGTGATACAGTGAGGCATGACATGACAAATGGCATTAAAACCTCAGACATCAGGATGAAGACAAGTCAGGAGAGGGTCCATTTGATCTGTGATTTTATGCTTTGAGTTTTGGAAATGTTGATTCACAGTTCTGGGCATCCAATCGAATGGCACAAACAGGTTTGGCATTACAAGTGTGAACAGGGCTAAAGTGCAGTACAGAGGAAAGGCAGGGTGGAGGGACTCAACAGAGGCTGGGATTATTGTTACTGGATGATGTGATACATGCCAGGTTTCTGAAGAGATATTTATTAGCTTCCTTGCTGTCTAGGACTCAACACATTAAAACTTAGTTGAGGGTAAAATGCTGAAGGACAAACTGTGAGGGGCATTGCTGATTTGTATCTTCAGTTAAGTAGGAAGCAAGGTCATTTGAATGTGAACCAGTGGAGATGCCTGAGGGAGCCAAATGAAAGTAGAAACGGTTTAAAACAACTGCTGCGGAGAATTAGAGAGTTGACTCATGATAATTAAAAAGATCTGTGAGTACCATGGAGGTTTCACTAAGAAATTCCCAAAGCAAAATGGCTTTTAAAAGGTTTTGTGCCATGTCATCATGATTAAATACACGTAATCCCAATACTGTACATTTTTAGGTCTGCAAGAGTAATTTGTATATACAAGTTCGTGTAATTTAAAAAAATTTCATCATAAAATTTTATGGCTCCAACTTTGATAGAAAACACAAAAATGTTCTATTTATTTTAGCTCCCCAAATGTTGACACTACTTTCCTCAAGCTCTTAATAAAGCAAAGTATTTCACTAGACTAAATTCTTCCTTAATTTTACAAATGTCACTGATCAACAGGAATGTTGGGAACTGAATTTAAAGGTAAGAAATAATTGAAGCGAGGAAGATGCTGGGCCATCCTAGACAAGTCCCATCTCAGAACATGGGATGCATTGCTTTGTCAGAGGTGAGAGGTGTGGTCTTACCAGGAGATGGTCGAAGCATCAGGAAAAAGATGGCAGAGATGAGAAGTCACACTTTTTCATATCTGTGAAGGTAAGGTGGTTTGTAAAAATAGATATAATATTTTAAACGGTTTATTTATTTTTATAGTAAAGGCAAATTTAGAGAGTGAAGGAGAGACAGAAAGATCTTCCATCCGCTGGTTCACTCCCCAAGTGGCTGCAACAGCCAGGACTGAGCTGATCTGAAACCAGGAGTCAGAAGCTTCTTCTGGGTCTCCTTGTGGCTGCAGGGTCCCAAGGCATTTTAGCCATCCTCAACTGCTTTCTCATGTCATAAGCAGGAACTTCGATGCGGAGTTGAGTAGCTGCGACAGAAACTGGCACCTGTATGAGATCCTAGTAATTGCAAGGTGAAGATTTAGACATTGAGCCATTCTAACAGGTCCCAAATAATATATTTTATAGGTGCCATGGAAGGCTTTTGAATATTTTCATCTTGATAAGTTGGTAGATGTTTGAGTAGATCTTTAGGTTTTCTCTGATATGAACATTGCACTAAGTATGCTTGTGTTGAGACACCATATGGTCTCCCCCCGCCGAGATAAAAGCAATTTTTATTGGCAATAACAGCTGAAAACAAAATTAAACTGAAACCTACACTGGAGCGTTCCTGATTGAATATCCACTGGAGGGAAAGTTTTCACTTGATAAAGGTGCCACTTAGTGATCTCTGTTTATAGTTTCCTAAACATCAGCCATGAAGCTTTCATTTAATTACAACTACTCCCTGAATGAAGGGCATTTTCCACTAATCAGGGCTAGATGCTTTTAGGTATAAGTGTCACAACTGAGGGAGAAAAGTAATTAAAAGTTAAGTGTGTTTGACGGTAGAGAGACCATCACCATCTTTGTAATTGGCTTTCTTTACAGTAAATGGCAGAAGAGTAATGCGCTGATAGGAAATCACAGCAAACAGGATGAGTAGCTGCTTCTTGTTCCACATGCCACAAGCACATTTGTACGAAACCATGCCAAGAGGCGTTGCTTGTGGTACAGGTGATACCGGCTGTGTTTTCTGAACCAGTTACGCTGGTGGAGCCTCCCTGTCTAGATTGAGCACACTCGATAGCATTTCTGCTAAAGCCTATCTCCACGTTGCGTCTGAATTACTTACTGATTCACTTATTAAATGAACGAGTGGGAACAGATTACCCAACTCAACATGCATTTCCCACTACTGGATGCTGTGCGACAAGTGGAAGCAAGACTTATTTGCATGGACAAAATGGAGACAATCTATAAAGGTTTAACTTTCAAAGAAAGCAGAGACTGTCGCAAGGTGGAACGCACATGAAGTAACAGTCCAGAGTGTACAACTGCTCTTGGGGCAGGTGCCATCATCGACCACCCTCTCATTTGAGGAAATTTTGTATATCTGGCATGAGTAGGATATATGATTTGCATAAGTAGAAAGAATTAACTAAAGAAATACCCAGCAGAACTGTTAATGGCCATTGAGGCTGCCATGACAGCTTGCAGCTAGGATGTGATGTGGTCCTTTTTCCCTATTGGACATTTTCTGAATTCTGAGAAGACAGAGAATGAGTGAGGGATGGGATGGAAGGTGAAATTAAGTGCCTGGCAAGAGTAGATGCCTCATGTATACAGAGGTTTCATGGAAAATTATGCAACTGTGGAGGCAGAGACCACATGAATCAAGTTCTTGTTGGGATCAGTTCTTGTTGGAGCGGAGAGCAGCGGATGCGGACACAGAGGGATATCTGAAAAGACAAAGCTGCGAAGATTCTGAAATTTATCAACATGCACCCATGGTTAAAAATAATTAGCAACACAAAGCATTTCTTTTTCTCAAAATTTATTTATGTATTAATTACATTGTATTATGTGACACAGTTTTATAGGTACTGGGATTCCCCCCACTCCTGCCCTAACCCTCCCCCCATGGTGGATTCCTCCACCTTGTTGCATAACCACAGTTCAAGTTCAGCTGAGATTCCTTCATTGCAAGCATATACCAAGCGTAGAGTCTAGCATCTTATTGTCCAGTTAAGTTCAACGGTTTCTTAGGGAGACCTTCTCTGGTCTGAAGGTAGAGCTGGCAGAGTATCATCCCGATCAATTAAAAGCTCCAACATAAGATCAACAGTTTAGGTGCAGAACATTTTTTGGAGGGGTGTGCAGAGAAATCCCCAATACCTGAACACAAAGCATTTCTTAATGAAAATAAATTTCTTTATGAATTAAAAAATGCTTATTTAATTCATTCCCAGTAAGGACCACACATCAAGAAATATCAAAGCTCTTGATTTGAAAAGTAAGGTATTTTGACATTACAGCACATAGGGTTAAGGAAAAAAATGAAAAGCACCAGGAAGGTAAACACTATTTACATTTCAAAATTTACTCAAATCTAAGTCAAACTTAAAAACTGTGGTTTTTGGCTAGGTCAGCTGAAAACAGCTGAAACTCCAGTGGACTCAACATGGCTACATAAAAGGGGACATCCAAAGGCCAGTAGGATAAGGCGATTGAAAAAAATAATGGACAATTAATGGGATTTGGTGCCTGAGTTTGAGTCCTGGCTGTATTCCAGATTGTGTTTTTCTACTAGTGTATACCATGGGATTGAAATAATGTTGCAGGGAGAATGCAATTGAGTTGATGCTTTAGGCTTTGGCCTCAACCTTGGACAGACTGTTGCAGACACTGAAAAATAAGCTAATGTATGGAAATTCAGTAATTCTATTGGTCTCTTTGCTTAACTTTGTATTTAATGATTCCATTGATAGGATATTCCAGTCATATGGTGGCCACTCTTGTAATAAAATGAAGAGGAGATGTTGATGCCAGGCACAAGGCCAGGGGAATGAGGTCATTACAAAAGGACTCGGGGATTTTGTAGGGTGATAAACCTACCTATAACTTGATTGGGGGTGTGGTTACATCATGCTATGAATTTGTCATGACTTATTTCACTACAAATTTCACCATTCACATTCCTACAGTAACAATGAAGTTGAACACGCCAAAAACCTGTGCTTCCTCTTGGTGGTATTAAAAAAGTAAGGTCATGAAGAAAACTGAAGTCCTACATTTTCAACAGCCAAGGAAACATTGGGAATTATAGCTGAGATCAACCTGCCAGGGGCAGAAGGAGCTGGAACCATAAAACAGTTAGGAAATGGTGCTTTATGCATAGAGAGTAAATGTGGACTGCATGAGTGTGAGAACCCTGTAGGGTGACAGTCTTATGGAACATCCATTTTCATTAATTTTAGCTTCAAAATTCCTCAAGTGAAGAGCCAAAATGTAAGGAAAGGGATTCACACCCATCATTGTGAAACACAGTAGATAGCGTTCTCCAGGACATGGCAACCTGGAAGGCAAGGAATCATCCAACTCCCCACCAACCCTCCTCCTGAGAGCTGAGTCACTTGTGGAGGTCAGAGCCCAAGCTCCTAGCCAGCTGCAATCCTGGGTTGCATCTGTAGGATTACCGAGCACTGCCCATTCCTCCTGTCTCAGGACCATGTCAACAGGATTCCAGGGTAACAAGAGCAGACCACAGTAGAAAGTCCAGACTGAGCACAACACAAGAAGATGGCAGGGAAACAGGAGAGAAGACAGGTAGGTGGACATCCGCTGACTGCAGTGCAGGAGGCTCAGCATGGAAACCCTTGCAGAGATGCCAATTTGCAATGTGGTACACATCCATTTCTTGGCTCTCTCAGCTGAAATAGGCGGAAAGAAATAATGCCCTAATGGTAAAGAGAACATTCAGCATTTAGAATTCGGTTTCTCAACACTGTTCTAATGAAAAAGGAAATCAAGGATGTTTTGCAAATCTGCTGTGCTCTGTGACGACAATCCTGGATATGTTACAATGTCATAACGTTAGAAAGTTCCAAAATAGCAAACCAAAGGGAGAACACGTTTCTGGAAAGTGTCGAAGAAACACAGCAGCCTGTGGGAAGAGCTACCTGTGATCGAAGATGGAGAAATTTCAGTGAGTTAGGCAAATTAGTATTGAATGATAACATAAACCCAAACCAAAATCAGATCATTTCTCAGATTGTGCGTGTGTGTGTGTGTGTGTACACATGTGTGACTGATGACATTAATCCTCAGGAGGAAAAGGGAAACCTCCTAAGCAGAAATGCATACCACTAACTGGGCTACTCTGCTCTAAGCTGGAGGAGCAGTCCTCCCCAGGTGCTGAGGCTGAGCTGCAGCGAGACCTGCAGGACTGTGGAGAGCCAGACAGTTTAGCCATAACAGCTCCAGACTGCAAAATCACTGTCTAGATGCCAAAATCTATGGTGGTGTATGAAAACAATGGGGTACAAATGAACTAAAGTGGAGCACAGTACCAATGCGGTCATCATATGGGTTACAGAAAGTTAAGCGCAGTAGGTACTTGCAGGCACCGGTCTCCCAAGGATTAACTCCACAGCTTAGCTTGTTTCTCAGAGCATAACAGGATTGGTAATTTTGGCCTGATACATCTAGCCACTGGCTTAACCGCAAGTTCCTGCTTCCTATTTGTCAAGTTATCTGCCAAGGGATTGGATAAAACTCAAGGGATTTAGGGTGGCCACTAGAGGATTGGATAAACACTGGGAGGAACTGAAGGGATTTAGGGTTGCCACTACTGGGAGGAACTGAAGGGATTTAGGGTGGCCACTACTGGGAGGAGCTAAGCAGAGTATAAAAGAAAGTCTGGAGTTGCAATAAAGATCAATCTGTCATCAATCGGCATTCGGTGTACTGCGTGTTGCCTTGTCTTGTCTCTCTGCGTTGTCTGCGTTGCAACCCTAGTCCCTCCGCTCGGCTCGGGGTACGTGGCGACGAGGGTGTTGCCAACATCTGGAGGTTCCCACCGAGATTGAGAAAGAGAGGATACGACGAAGGGTCGTCCCAAGAGTCTGGCCAGCTGATTCAGGTAAGTGGGACGTATTGTAAGTCTCTCCTAAACTGGTAGGAGAGGGAGGTTTATTTTGAAATATAGTCAGGTTTTAGATTTATTTTGAAGTATAGTTAGGTCTTGGTGTTTAATTTATCCGGTGAAAAGGACGATAAAATGGGTTCTGCCTTCTCCCGGGATAAATTGGCCACCGAGCTTGAAGAACTTCTACGTCAACTGGGGATGCCAGTTAAATTTAAAATGATTAGAAATTTTGTTAAAGCCATTCAATCTAGCAGTCCTTGGTTTATTGTTTCAGGCAACTTCAATATTCCCGATTGGGAACAGGTTAAGGCCAATTTACAATCCTGTTTACAAAAAGACCCAGATAATTTCCCCATTGTTAACTTTTCTTTGTGGCGCTTAGTCCGTGATTCATTATTTACTGATAAAGTGAAAGTTGAGAGACAGTTAAGAGAAGTACAGACTACTTTTGAAGCAATCCAGGGGTGGGAAGTTCTACGGTCCTTGGAAGCCTGGAACGAGGCGGCCTCGAGTGAAACCACCCCGAGTGAGACCTCTTCTTTAGAGGAGAGTGAGGTCTCTTCTTTAGAGGAGAGTGAAGCCTCTTCTTCAGATGAGAACGAGGCCTCTTCCTCGGAAGAGAGTGAGGACAAACGAGATGAGAAGGTTTTCTTAAAGCGGAAAATTAAGGATAAAGAGAAGGTTTTCTTAAAGCGGGAAATTAGGGACATTAAAAGAAAGTTAAAGAAAGCAGGAATAGGTGCATGTTCCTCTGGCAAACTGTCCAGTTCCAGACCACCACCATATGTCCCTAATTTTGTGACCCCTACCGCTCCTCCTGAGGAGGAAACCGCAGGCCATTCACCCAATAATTACCCCACGCGACCATGGAGTGACGGCCTCACTGATCAGCCGGTGGGTGGGGTTCGATGCTTCCCTGTCATAGAGGTCCCAGTTCGAGGAGGTCCCCCTCGCCGGGAGCATCAGCCCCTTCAATTTAAAGACCTCAAAAATGTAAAGCAGGCTGTTAAAGATTATGGTGCCCAGGCACCCTTTACTCTTGCACTCATAGAATCCTTTTCGAGTTTGAATCTTACTCCTAGTGATTGGATGCAATTGTGCCGCTCTGCTCTCGATGGTGGTGACTTTCTCCTATGGAAAGGGGATTTTCAAGATAGGTGCAGATTTTTTGCTGAGCAGAACGCGGCTGGGGGACACGCAGATCGAAGCCTTGAAATGCTTACTGGCACTGGACCTTTTGAGGGCATCCAACAACAAGTTAATTATGACCTAGGAGTTTATGCACAGATAGCAAATGCAGCCCTTGGAGCCTGGAAGGCCTTGCCTAATGCTAATACAGGAGACCAGCTTTCCAAGGTCTTGCAAGGCCCTACAGAACCTTTTCAAGAATTTGTGGACCGTATTATGCAGGTTGCTACTAAGATCTTTGGTAACGTGGAACCAGCAATGCCAGTAATTAAGCATATAGCCTTTGAGAATGCTAATAAATATTGCCAGAATGCTCTCATGTCCCACAGAGATAAGTCCCTGCATGATTATCTCAAAATTTGCAGACATATTGACTCCACCCATGCCCTTGGGCAAGTGATAGCAGCAGCTGTTCAACACCCTCAGCCCCACCCTAGGGCGCCTCCCAAAACCTGTTTCAGATGTGGACAGCCTGGACATTTTAAAAAACAGTGCCCCAAAATTCTGCGACAAGGAAGATCACCCCCAAGATCCTTGCAGGCCCCAGATCTTTGTCCAAGATGCCATAAAGGCTATCATTGGAGCAGTGATTGTAGGTCCAGATATGATGCCCAAGGCAATCCCCTATCGGGAAACGGGGTCAGGGGCCCGCTCCGGGCCCCCCAACCTCAGGTGTACGGAGCCCAGCAGACACCTGTAACTTCCGGAACAGCGCAGACTCCTTCCAGAGTCCCTCTCCCACGGCGAGGAGCACCGACATTTCAACCCTCCTCAGAGCAACACCAGGTAGTGCAGGACTGGACCTCTGTGCCACCTCTGGAGAGGTATTGACCCCGCTCCTGGGACCCCAACGGATAAAAACAGGAGTCAGGGGCCCCTTACCTAAGAATACCTTGGGCCTGATCCTAGGAAGAAGTAGTGCTACTATGGATGGAATCAGGGTACTACCAGGAGTGATAGATGAGGATACTCCAGCAGAAATAGAGGTCATGGCAGAATCAGCCAAAGGCACTATAATCATTCCACCTGGAGCTAGATTTGCCCAGCTAATCTTTTTTTTTTTTTTTTTTTTTTATATAATCCATTTTATTGTATTGTTGTTGACAATCTTTACATAGTTAACTATAGTTGAAGGAAAATCAAGAAAGAGAAGGAAAAAAAAAAAAAAAAAAAAAAAGGTTCAGGGGGATAGGGAGGTGGGCAATGCTATTATGTCCATATTGTTTCCATCATGTATCTGAGGTAAAAGGGGGTATTGAGGGAGAAGCCCCACCCGGTTTCTCGCCCACCCCAAGTCCCATATGTGGGGCATGCTCTGAGATATGTGCTCAAGTGGAGTTAATAGTTCTCCAGTTATGAGTCACTGCCAGTTTCGCTCGATGAGGTGGTCCACTGATTGATATGGTCCATCATGAAGTCTCCATTTGTCCCATATTTCGCTGCCAACATGTAGCCCAGCTAATCTTGATCCCCAAGGTTCCAACTGACAACCCCATTCTTAAGAGAGATAGACAAGGAGGATTTGGACATTCTGGCCCCTTGGCATGTTGGGTCTCCGACATGCAAACCCGACCCACCTTACAGTTAGAGATAGAAGGGAGAAAATTCACAGGTTTACTTGATACCGGGGCTGACAGTACAGTTATATCCCAGGCACAGTGGCCAAGTTCCTGGCCATTAGAGGCCACCCCAACCGTTCTCCAAGGGATAGGAACTTCTCAGCCACAGAAAAGTGCCAGGTTGTTAAGGTGGAAGGATCAAGAAGGGCATTCAGGAGTTTTCCAGCCGTATGTCTTACCACATATTCCTATCAATCTGTGGGGACGAGATTTGTTGAGTGCCATGAATGTTGTATTGACCTCTCAGCCTGTGCCAAATATGCTTAATAGACAGGGATACTTTCCTGGAAAAGGTTTGGGCAGACATCTTCAAGGTGACCCCCAACCAGTCTGTGACAGGGTTAAAAATTAGAGGCTGCAATTGAATTGGTAAAGGAACAGCTTGAGAGAAATTAAAAGAAGCCCATTGTTTACAGGCCTTTGCCTATATTTTAATATAACTCACAAAACAGGCATTCCTTATAATCCTCAGGGTCAAGCCATTGTCGAACGTGCCCTGGAAAGTTCAGCTTGCTCAGCTGACCCTTCAACTCCTGTGTGTCTGTGAAGTCAGTTTAAAGATAACTGGGGAATGCTCATCTTTCATTCGCCTTTTATGTAGCTCCTACAGAGCGCCATTGGCTTCGCCCTGCTAATGAGAATAAAGGCCAAGTAAAATGGAAAGATCTGGCCACAAATAAATGGCGAGGACCAGATCCAGTACTAACGTGGGGGCGAGGCTCTGTTTGTGTTTTTCCCCAGGATGAAGAAACACCTAGATGGGTTCCCGAGAGACTTACACGGCAAATCTCCTTGGCTCCAACTCAACATGATCCCACTCCTAATGATGTTCTTGCAGGATAGGAGACCCTGACAGCAGTGGTGCAACTTCCTGATATCCTGCCCATGGGATCTCCAGCTGCTCCCCGATTTACCATCATATATGTGTTACCCCTGTGAAATGGCATTTAACTGGCAGCATGGATGTTTTAGGAACAAAGCGGAATCTTGGCCATGAGGCTGATGGTCGTAGCCATGATTGCAGTACTGTTCACTCTTCTTTGCCGCCTATGCAGGCAATAAGCCTGGGAGCAGGTCATTATTTGACAAACCATGATGGATTTAGCTGTGGAAAACCCTAGTGCTGAACATGGTGTGATGGGCAGCCAGAGACGGGTAAGATCTGGCAGCGCTGATGACCAACCTAAGACAGGGATTCCCCAGGTGGGGCTCCCCATGACGGGTAAGGCGTCAACTGACTGCTGGACAACCTAAGACAGGCGTCCATTAAAAAAACAAAAAAAGGGGGACATGCAGGCACCGGTCTCCCAAGGATTAACTCCACAGCTTAGCTTGTTTCTCAGAGCATAACAGGATTGGTAATTTTGGCCTGATACATCTAGCCACTGGCTTAACCGCAAGTTCCTGCTTCCTATTTGTCAAGTTATCTGCCAAGGGATTGGATAAAACTCAAGGGATTTAGGGTGGCCACTAGAGGATTGGATAAACACTGGGAGGAACTGAAGGGATTTAGGGTTGCCACTACTGGGAGGAACTGAAGGGATTTAGGGTGGCCACTACTGGGAGGAGCTAAGCAGAGTATAAAAGAAAGTCTGGAGTTGCAATAAAGATCAATCTGTCATCAATCGGCATTCGGTGTACTGCGTGTTGCCTTGTCTTGTCTCTCTGCGTTGTCTGCGTTGCAACCCTAGTCCCTCCGCTCGGCTCGGGGTACGTGGCGACGAGGGTGTTGCCAACAGGTACTCATCATGTAATCTCATCAGCTTAAGTTCTAAGAGCAACTAAAACTAATTGGTGGTCGTAGAAATCACAATAAGCTATATCTGGGTGCGAGGGGCAGGCCTGACTGTGACCGACACACTTTGGGAAATAGTTTATGGCAAGCATCAGCTGCTAGTTCCTAAGAATATAAAGGTATAAAGTTTGTGAACATGTGTTATTCCAGAATGAACACAGCTCCCAACAAGAAGTGAAAGAGGGGAGTGGCTCAGTCCCTCTCTGCTGCCTGCACACACTGCCAGCCATGTGCATCGTTATTCCTTGTGAAGCTATTCCTCAAGCCCGGGACAGCTCGGTTAAATCCGCAGTGTCCAATGAGAGCATCACTGCTTTAGGCATTTGCGCTACTTGGCCCTGTGCCCTTTGTTTCTTCATTCTTGGTGGACAAATGAAACAGTTCAGATATGTGCTCAAGAAGCTACCAAAGTGCACATCTTCTCTGTCCCAGGCATCAGGACCATTCTGAAGACACAAAGCTGATGAATTCTTTTTTTTTTTTAATTAATGTAGGAGTTTAGTTGTTTGGCAGTTACCACTGTGGTCTTTTAATTATTTTTATTTTATTATTTTCTTACAGATATATTTATTTTTATTGCAAAGGCAGATAAACAGAGAGGAGGAGAGACAGAGAGGAAGATCTTCCATCTGATGATTCACTCCCCAAGTGGCCGCAACAGCCAAAGCTGCGCAGATCCAAAGCCAGGAGTCAGGAACTTCCTGCAGATCTCCCACGTGGATGCAGGGTCCCAAAGCTTTGGGCCATCCTTGATTGCTTTCTCCTGCCACAAGCAGGGAGCTGGATGGGATGCAGGGCCGCTGGACATAAACTGGGGTCCATATGGGATCCCGGCGTGTTCAAGGCGAAGACTTTTGCAGCTAGGCCACAGCGCCAGACCGTGTGAGTTCTTTATAGCACATTTTCATAAAAGGAGAATAATGAGGAAACTGCTTTTCTCTCTGATAGCTACACTGTGGTGATGACATCAGAGCGTGCACGCGTGCATGTACACACACACACACACACACACACACACACACACACTTTCAAAGGAGACATCAGTTCCCACATTGTCTGGAAATTCTAATCTATCCTGAGCCAGGAAATATAAATGAAAGTGGGAGACAGCTGAAGTGGTTCAGCAGCCCAAGCGTAAGACAATGCTGAGAACTCAAGAGAAGAAGGTGGCATTGTGGGGGACTCTGGATAGAGAGAGTCAGACAGTTGAGTTCATGGCCTCACTGGAAAGGCTAATTGTGTGTTTGTGTGTGTGTGTGTGTGTGTGTGTGAGAGAGAGAGATAGAGAGAGAGACAGAGAGAGTCTGTTATAGCACAATGCCTTCCACTGATGCTCAGACTGCTTAATGAAAGCTTGTTAAAGGCAATTGCTCTCCCACTTCATTAGTGTTAATTATTTAACATTGAATTGCTAAAAGCTCTGTATTGAATTGTAAGGGACAAATAATTGTAGGAACTTTAATAAGTAAGAATTCATTAACATTTATTAATGGCATAAAGTTATATAAAATATTCAGTTTCTTAAGTGGTATCTGTATTTCCAATTAAGGGAAGCAAGGCTTGTGGTGTGCTGGGTGGTTGAACAAGTGAACTTCAAGCAGAGCTTTGGCTTGTGGGTCCTTGTGTGGAGTACTCTCACCCAATGGTGTTCACACACACATCTGGCAAGCCAGAGCTATCTAGTTGCTTGGAATACACTATTTTTACCATGTATGATGCTGTTTGCTTCTGGACCACATGATTTTCCAAGGACTAGGTGTTCCACAGCCAGCAATTTGGCAGTTCTTCTTAAAGACTGAGTGTAAGGAGCTTCTTGGCAGACTTTGGAGCCCTGGGAAAACCAGTGATGAGGGATGTCTAATTTGTGTTGCAAGAACTCCATGTTTCCACGTATTGCCTCAAGCAGTGGGTGTGAAAACAAGGTGTCATCCCTTGGCTACAGAGGGAAGTCACAGGGTTACCCACATGAAGATTTACTGACATGAAGATCTTCATGTGCATGTTGTACAATGGAGAACCAATGTTCACGTAGTCGCTCTGTTTCCTCATTCCTTTTTGAAATGCAGGGATGGTTTGGTTGCAAGGCAAGATCAGAAAGTGAGAAAATGTTAGGATTATATAAAAACCCATGAACACATCATAATCAAATTCATTCCCTCTGTGCTTTGATTCATAGGCTCAGCAAAATTACTAAGCCCACTCTGATTGCAGCAGTTAGCATTTGCTGGTAGAGGATCATAGGCTAACATATACAAAATCTTCAGCTTTCCACTTCAATTTTTCTTGCTGTTTCTCCAGGCACTATGAAGTAACCTATTCTTCAGAGACAATAAGACCAGTAAAATTCTGAATAAGTTTATGCAAAGTGTCTAGAAAAATGTTATTCATTAATGAATGGAAACATAGTTAAATATGATCATGTATTTTTACGTTTAATTTTTAGTATTTGATAGAAAGAGGGAAGACAGGTGAAGGGGGTAAAGAGAACAAGAAGGAGAGAATTCAGACCCCTGGTTTTCTCTCTGAATTCCCACAACTGCCAGGTCTTGGCTGATTTGAAGCCAGGAGCTGGCAACTCACCTGAGGTTTCCAGGGAGTGGGAGGCGCTCAGAGGCTTAGGTAGTCACGCTGGCGGGGAGTCAGTCACGAGTGGAAACTGGAACTGAAATTATGATGTCTCTCATTTTCTATCTATCCATCTATCATCTATCTATAATCTATCTATAATCTATCTATCTATCTATCTATCTATCTATCATCTATCTATCCATCTATCCATCTATCTATCCATCTATCTATCCATCTATCTATCCATCTATCTAGCCATCTATCTAGCCATCTATCTAGCCATCTAACATGATTTAACTGCTTTGAGTCTTTCAGCCATTCGAGCCTCTTAGTTCTTTTGTATTTATTTAATGTATCAGCTGTCATCTGTATCTGTACCTTTCAGTGTTTCTGGAGTCTTTTGTTTCATTTGTCATATGAATTCTGCTTTTCTCACTGGTCTTGTAGTCACTTTTAATCTAATCAGCTATTTGCTGTATCAGGAGAGTTTTGTCTTTTTCACTTATTTTTCTTACAGATGTATTTATTTTTCTTGTGTCATATTACCAAAGCACATGTAACAGTTTCATTCGGAGTCCTCCTGTTATCTGGGACTAGAGATGCATACTGCAGTGTGTCTTCACTTTATAAAATGCTACTCTCCATTTCACAGTTATCTATGAGAATATATGTATATACATGTTTACCTGTGTATCTGCTTTTTGCATCAGTGTTACCTTTTATAAGAGAGAACTTGGGATGTTTGTCCTTTTGAGATGGTTTTGTTGTGGTAAGAGCAGTTAAAGTCCTCCCTTTCAATTCACATCACTATTAATGGCAGCCATTGTGCTGTTCACTTGATCCAGACAACCTGTTACTTCCAACCACAGTAACCAAGGCTGCCTGATGCCTGTGCACCAGCTCCTCCCCGTCCCTGCTCCCCTGCTCACCAACTCCTCCCTGTCCCTGCTCCCCACACAGCACTCCACTCTCATGTGAACTCTACATGTTTACATTACACATACGCCAGGTCATTGTATATTTATCAGCTTCTGGCTTATTAACAACATAATGTCTTCTAGACTCAACCACATTGTTGCAAATGATGGAATGTCCCTTTTTATGGCTGAGTTGTATTCCTCAGTAAACCACATCTTAGACCTTCTGTAGACACTGGCCCTGTCTTGAAATGTTGGTTCCTGTAAGCATTGCTGCAATGAAGAAGGCAGTGCAGGCGTCTCCTGAGTGTCCTGATGTCAATTCATTTGGGTACATACTTGGAATGGGGTCGTCAGATCTTATGGCAATTTTGTTTTTAATTTTTGAGGATCTTGTATTTCTCCCATCTGCCAACTTTTCGAAAATGAAGACCTGTAATTTTTACCTCTGAGAAATTTAAAATTCATTATGACTTCAGGAAACACAATTCCAACATTATCTTTGTTTGAGATGTATTAGAACTAACGAAGCTAACCTCTATAGATTCAATTTGTTTCTTCACAAATCCGTCTTCCAAATTTTGTGCATCCTCTATTTAATATTCCTATTTAGTGGTTCACACTTCAACTGTGTCTAATTTTGTATCCAACATCTATTTTGTGTTATGTTTTTAAAAATCATGGAAATGCACTTTATTTTTAAATTTTATTTTCCATGAACTCAAACCTATTCAATTATTTTATACTTACTGTCAGAGAGAGAGAGAGAGAGAGAGGAAGAGAGAGAGAGAGAGTCCGAGCGAGTCGTCCCCTGCTGTTCCCAGGGCATGTGTCAGTGGTGTGGTTAGGTGCATGGCTGTCCTCAGCTGTGTGAGTGGCATGGCTCTATCCCAGAGTTCACATGGAGTTCCACCCCCCTGTGTGGACATCTTTCCCCATGTCCTCACTAGGAACTCTAGAAATCCAACACTGGTGATATTTTCATCTTTTCAGGGATAGTTTTTCATGTCTAGATTATATTTTCAATGACTGTTTCTGATTACATTTGCATGATATTAATTTATTAAGCTGGTAACTTCTAGTATTTATCTGTGTTGGAACAAAATAATTTGGTTTTAATATGCAGTTGATCAACTAGGATACTGAGTTCTATTAACATTTGTTTCAACTTTGGCTGAGACAAATGTATTAAAATAATAGTCATTCTAATCTGGAACTTCTGGGAAAGTAGTTGAAATTCTTTTCTATGTTAACACATACAATGACCTTGACACAAGACACTGACATTCATAACTATTCTGTTTCCCCTTCTGGCATGCATATGTAGGATTTGTCTCATTATAACTTGACTTCCCAAGTTATTCTTCAGAGGCAAACACACTGCAGATGGGAATGGGGGTTTGAGACAGTGATTGAGACCATAATCCTGTAACACAGTTGAGTCTCAGCTCTGCCTCTGGTTCCTGATAATGCGTGCTTGTTGAAACAGCAGGTAATGATTCCACTGCAATGTTCTGGCTACCTGTGTGGGAGATCTGGAGAGGATTTGTGGCTTCTGGCTTCAACCTGATCTGGTCCTAGTTTCTGCAGGTGAATGTGGCGTGAACCAGAGGATGAGGTCTTTCTCTCATACTCCCTCTCCTTCTCTCCATTTCTCTCACTTTGTATCTCTCTCTCTTAAATAATAAAGGATGGAAGGGTAAATACATGAGCCTAAGGAACTGCATCATGAAAAATAAAAAGTAAGAATAATAAAATATTTTAAAAGTAAATAATAAAAAAAACTTTTATAAAAGACTTTGCTGACCATTCCTACTATTCTGGATGAGATGAAATATTTATTTCTACTGAAAACTATTAAAATTCATCCTACTATTTCAGTTTATGTGTATTTTATCTTTTATTTTCATGTGTGGTGCCAATCTTAGCTTAAGGTTTTGGCTAGGGTCATTAGATATGTTATATACAACATCCTCACTAGATTTAGTTTTTTTTTAATTATCATGTGTATGCTGCTGTCTCCATTGAAGACTTCTTCCATAACACCATCAGATTATATAGCAGATTCTAAAAGCATATTTTTGGAGTCAAAGACATTTTCCTTTGGTAATTATGACCCGATGCTTTTTATGAAATATTGCTAGCATAGTCTTCCTCACCTTTCCATAGATATTTGCATTTATTTCTTATTCAACTTCTTGGCATATTTTATTCTCATCATTGAGAACTATATCAATAACAACACATAGTGAAATATGTATTTTGAAATTCTTTTAGCATATTACTATGTCATGCAATGCATCCTGTGGATTCCAGAAATATTTGGGGTCATTTGAGTTTTGAACTGTATTCTGGTTTATTTTAGGTAACAAAGTTATTGGTGTTGTTTAAATTCACACATCACTACATCTCTGCAGGCACAAATCCTGTTCGTGCCCATTACAGTTAAAAGGTAAAGAATTAAAAGTGCTTAAAACAAAGCAAAGTTACAAGTCAGAGCAAATAGACACCATCTACTTCTTTTTCTCTAGTGATCTTGTGCTCCATTCGATCCATTGCTGTGACAGATTCTCAATTGAAATATTTAATCAAGAGCTATCTATCGTATTAAGAAAGTCTTCAAATAGAAGAAAAATTCTCCAGAAAATATTTCAAGTTTCCATGCTTTGTATTATCTTTAACTCTTATTACATTTATTACTGTGCTTTGGTTTTAAAGTGGCTGTTTTTTGATTCATCATTACCTCATTGATAACTTACACATTTATTTCCTAAGCACTGAAAACAGGCTAAAAATCATACCATCTAGAAAAGTGCTAGCAATAATTTCTAAAATATGGGTAC
This sequence comes from Ochotona princeps, assembly GCF_030435755.1. Lineage (NCBI taxonomy): Eukaryota > Metazoa > Chordata > Mammalia > Lagomorpha > Ochotonidae > Ochotona > Ochotona princeps. The sequence goes on from NC_080849.1 coordinate 3,622,892, forward strand.
ATGTCCATATACTTGCCTTCATGAATTATCAGGCAGTCTTGTCCATAGGATTTATAGTAAGGAGTGGAAAAATTAAGCTTTTGTGGATACCAAATTTTTGAAAGTAATGCATAGTGGATCAGAGTAGAGGTATGGAAAATTCCTTGAGATATATAATTTGGTTTCCATAAATGTATGCTTGATTATAACTTAATTATGTATATTAACGTACCAAAAGATGAAAAAGTTAATCCAAAATAAATTTATCCTGCTTAAGAGATGATTATTGGCAATAAAGTGAATATTCTGTAGTGTTCCAGTCTTTTGTTAAAAGTGCTCCTCTTCTGAGGTGGCTCTGTCAGCTGACACGGCTAAATACCCTAGTCTTCTAGCAGTCCTAGAGTCTAGGCTCACTCAAATTTGAAGTGCCTTGTGTCTGTCTGGTAAAATCACAGGGGGTGACAATTTTATCCTTGTGGTAATTGACCCACTTGGCATGGAAATTAATCAGCGCCTGCTTTTTCTCACTTCTGCGCTCCGGAGATGCTTCTCTTGACACATTGAGAAATTCCTTTTCTTAGCCAACAAGTGATAAGGCTCAATTTTTCATTAAACCAATTGAAAAATGTATCATTTGCCATCCCAATGGGGCTGCTGGACAGATTCTAGACATTCCCGGAAATCCACACCTCCAATAACTTGATGGGTAAGAGTAGGTCTATTTTCTACAAAGGCCCAAGCCCAGTGCAGCTTTTCCTCAGCAATCAATACTTGACATCAAGATAAGTGACCAGAAAGAGTACCAAATAAAAAATACTTTCCAGCACATTATCTTTTTGAAAATTTATATCTTTACTTATTTTTTTAAAAGTTATGGAGAGAAAGGGAGAGACAGAGAGTGAGAGATACCCTTTTACTGCTTCATTCCTAATATAGCCCCAACTGCCAGGGCTGAACCAGGCAGAAGCCAGGAGTCAGGAGCGCCACATGTGCGTGGCTCAGGTCTTCTGCTGCTGTTTCCAGGCACACAAGCATGGAGCTGGGTTGGAAAAAGAGTAGCTGGAACACAAACAGGTATCCAAATGGGATGTCACCATTGCAGGTGGCGTCTTTTACCTGATATGCCATAACAGGAGCATTATTGAAAAATGAAAATAGTTTTCTCCTAGTTTTTTTTTTTTAATTTACTTATTGTTATTGGAAAGTCAGATATACAGAGTAGTAGTAGGAGGAGGAGAGAGAAAGATCTTCTGTCAGCTGATTCATTCCTCAAGTGGCTGCAACGGCTGGAGCTGAACTGATCTGAAGCCAGGAGCCACGAGCTTCTTCTGGGTCTCCCACGCGAGTGCAGGGTCCCAAGGCTTTGGGCTGTCCTCGACTGCTTTCCCAGGCCTCAAGCAGGGAGCTGGATGGGATGCAGAGATGCCAGAATTAGAACTGACCCCAGCATGTGGAAGACAAGGACTTTAGAAACTAGGCTACCACACTGGGCCCTTTTTTCCTAAATTGTAAGGTAAAATTTGATTTTGACTTTAGATACAAAATTATTTGCTGTATTTTTTAAAAGAAAATATGAGACTGAATATTCCAACAAGTGAGATTTTAGAGCTTTATTTTAAGGCTTCATGATAAATGTTTTTACTTAAAATGAAAGATAACTTCTTATTTGTAAAGATTTTATTTATTTTATTTGAAAGTCAGAAAGAGATCCTCTATTGGTTTACTCCCCAAATGTGCAAGGCGAGTGCAGGTGAGTCCAAAGGTGCCTGATGACCTAAGCTGGGCCACCATGAAGCCAGAGCCAGAGTCTTCTTCTGAGTCTCCCAAGGGAGCACAACAATCAAAGCCTTCAGTCATCCTTTGCTGATTTCCCAGACCATTAGAAGAGGGATGGATTAGAAGTGGAGTTACTGGAACTCGAACTAGCGCACAAATGGAATGCCAGTGCCACAGGCCGAGGATTAGCCTTTATTCCACTCTAGCTGCCCGAGTGTTACGGAAGGTGATTTGCATCCCAACATGGGTGATCTTTTGTTCTCCTATTACTAAGAAGAATGAATGAATATTTTTAAGTTTTATTTATTTATTGTCAAGGCAGTTACAGGAACTGATCTTGCACCTGCTGATTCCCCCTCCAGATGGCTTTGACAAACAGGGCTGGGCCAAGCCAACGTCTGGGACGATTACTACATCTGCTCTCTGACATGGGAATCCAGGTCTATGGACACAGGCCATCCTGTGCTGCTTCTTTAGGCACATCAGTAGGACGTTGGATCAGAAGTGGAGGACATGGACTGGCGTTCACATGGGATGCTGCTGTCGTAGGTTGTAGCTTCCCCTCACCCCACAACTGTGGCCACATGAGTGAATATTTTTATCCATCAACTGGGGATAAACATTTTTCTGTCACTATGGTAGGAAATCATGTGGAGCTGAAGTTGATCAGGATTACATAGGATTTCGTATCTCAGTGCCAGTTCCCTAGGAAAATATCATGTCTTCACCAACTGTGCATAAAATCAGAGAATGTCAAAGCATTTGAGGCAACAGCAGACCAGCAAGGTCAAGACCAATCCACACTACATTTGGAGCCTCTTAAGGCCTGTCTGTTATTAACAACTGTGCTAGAGGTCTACACCAAGGTATAAGGGTGGGGACCTTCAGAGTCAGCTTCTAAACACAAATGGAGACACTTATTTCAGCTTCTCTGAGTCCAGTAAGTTAATTGTCCTGCACATTTTCATATACACCTGTCTTTTAATCACACAATGAGGTTCAATGTTCATACATATAGGGATATATATATATACACACACATATGTGTATATACACATATACACATATATATTTATATATGCATATATACGTGTGTGTGTGTGTATAAACTCCCAGGGTAGAATTTATTAATATATAGCTAACTTTTATTAGGGACAAGAAGGTATATTTTTGAAAGATTTGTTTATTTTTATTGGAAAGGCAGATTCACAGAGAGAGGGAACAACAGAGAGAAAGCTCTGTCTGCTGACTCACTTCCCAAATGGCTGCAAGGGCCAGAGCTTAGCCAACCTGAAGCCAGGAACCAGGGGTCTCCTGCAGTTCTCCTACACAGGTTCAAGGTCCTAAGGCTTTGGGCAGTCCTCAACTGCTTTCTCCGGCCACAAGCAGGGAGCTGGACAGAAAGCCAGGCCTCAGGAATTAGAACTGGCACCCATATGAAAGATGAGCACTTCATCCACTAGGCAATGTGCCGAGCCCAAGAGAGTATTTCTTCTCTTTCCTTTTTTTTTTTTTTTTTGTTAGGTAAAAAAGATAGTAACTTTGCATCATTTTTACTTAGATTTAAAAAATACATTAATGAAACAATATTTGTGCCAGTGACTCCAGAAGTCAAAATTAAGAAAAAGAACACCATCTTGGAAGCTGAAAGGTGACTTATTGTCCCAGGTGTGCTGTTCAGTTTTATTTCTTGAATTTTTGAAATCATGAGAGAGTCCTACTGACTTAGTACATGGATGTTTTCTTCATTTTATAGCTTCATGATTGGTTTCACCAAATGGAAACAGGAGTCTCTGGAGATTGAGTCATCATTCCACTAATAAAGATGCACTTAATTGAGACACTGTGCATACTCCTGAGACTGAGGCATTGAAGATGAAAGCAAGCAAGCATTTTTCATTTGTTTTAAGCTTAAAAATTGCTTCAAACCTTCACCCTTTGGCTATCCAAAAGGCATGAACCTAGGTGAAGACACACAGAGATGTTCTCAAAGATGCTTTCATTAGATTATTCTGTTAATTTTTTATTTAAAAAATCATTTATTTATTTTATTATTCCATGATGTAATTTCATAGGTTCTGGAATTTTTCTTCCCCTTGCCCCAAATCTCTGCCCACCCCTGCCCCACTGATTGCTTCCATATCCAATACTATAGTACTTCACAATCAGTCTTAAGTCCATCATTATGTTTTTTTATGTGTATCCTGACATTGTAGGCATGGGTATTGGAAGAGAGACCAGCATGCTATTGTCAAGATACATTCAATAGTTTTGTTGGGAGTCCATCTGTAAGTGGAAACGCACACTGCATTGCATATTCACATCTGTATTTGCTAGTCTCTATCACATAGTTACTATACATCCCTTAAATAAAAAGCCATAAAACAAAATCAACAATAGAAAAACAGAAAATTTACAACCATATGAAGTTAAATCACATGCTACTGAATGAACAATGCGTCATTGAATAAATGAAAAAGAAGATCAAAGACCTTCCTAAAGCAAACAATGCTGTTGGTGACTTATGAGTCAGTGAGGAAATTAATAAGGAAAACAAAAGCTTTTCTTTGAGTGAATGAAAACAAAAACCAAAATATCAAGCCCCCTGAGATGTAGCAAAAACAGTATTGAAAGGGCTATTGTTCTTGTATTTTGCATGAAGACTGCCTTATGTCAGAGAGAAGATATGACTGACTTTTTGGGGTTGACTTATTTCACTGAGAATAATGGTCCCAACTTGGGACCATTTGGTTGCAAATGATAGGATTTCATTCTTTTTAATGACTGAGTAGTATTCCATGGAATAGATGTACCACAGTTTCTTTATCCAGTACTCTTTGGATAGGCATTTGGGTTGTTTCCATGTCTTTGCTATTGTAGATTTTGTTGCTGCAATTATAGGATTACAGATTCCTTTCTCATATACAGATTTCATTTCTTTTGAATACATTCCAAGGAATGGGATAACTGGGTCACATTGCAGGTAATTTTCACTTCTCTTAGCATTTTCCACACCGACTTCCATAGTGGTTGTAGTAGGCTACACTCCCACCAACAATGAAGGAGGGTACTTTTCTCCCCATAGCCATACCTGCAGGTGTTGCTAATGGAATTTTGGATATAGATCAATCACACTGGAGTTAGGTGAAATCTCATTGTGGTGTTGTTTTGTATCTCCTTGACAGCTGGGGTAATTTCTAATGAGATTATTGTTTAGAATAAGAGTGAGTGGTAGTGTTTGGGAAATGTTTTAAATCTCTTGTTTTCTATATGAGCAGGAATGTTCATCGACACAATGCTCCCCCTAGCAGTGGAGGCTTTCTGCCCAAGTACGGACACTGGTATCGCTCATGTTTTGGTACACCTCAAGCACATACGCATGCTGCAAGAAAAATTGGAATGGCTGAAGTATAGCTCTGGCATGCTGGCAGCACCTGTTCTAACAGAAGCCAGCAGACCACACAGAAGAAAGCTGGCCCCAGCTACAAAAATTAGGAAAGGATTTCTAAGTATGAAAGTTTAATAACAAAAAAAGAAAAAACAGAATTTTGTGTATTTTATACCAACAGTTTAGACCTGTTTGAAAAAAAAAGCATTTGATTTAATACAGATGGTCCATTACACAAATAACATCAGTCCCTGAAAAGGGACCAGAATGATATAAAAAGGAGATTGTTATGAAACAATTCAGTTCAGAGATACGTCATTTGGTTCAGTCTGGCAGATAAGCTTACCTGTTTCTTACTTTGGATGTTTAAGTCAGTGTAACATTGCATCCTCCTTTTAATTTTATCCATCCTTGCTGTTAATCAAGCTATAAGAAGGTGCATATGATCTGCTCTGTAATTGTTTTTCTAACTGAAAATCCTTAAAGTGTATGTCTGCATCATGGTGGGCTACCAATCTGTAACTAAGATCGTCGGCTGCTTCCAAAATTGATAAAACTAGGACCTAAGTAAGACATAACCATATGCACTTGTGTGCAGGTCAGTGGGACTCAGAGTGCCCACCTTGGAGTTCCGATTCAAGATGCAGGCAGTCCCTTTAATCTGACTTCAGAATTTCTGAGGTGCAAAGCGAAGACTGAACTGTTCTAAGCTTCTTTGATATGTAATGATCTTATGTAAGAACATTATGCGTTTGTAAATGATTTCGTTCATGTAAGCAGTCTCTATGTTTACTGTATATCATTGTTTACTGGGCGTTCTGTAGCCAGTAAGCTCCTTCACAAACACGGCCCCGTAACAGTAGACGTTTCAATGAGACAATTGCTTGGGGCTTAGTCTTGGACTAAGGAAACACCAGAGCCGTTTTCACTTACAGAGGCTATGGCATATGAGTGCTGATAATGTACAACTTGCCTCCGGGTTAGGACCGGGTGACAATGTTCAGCCCTTTTGTTTGAAAATTGCCTCATCAGCAAAACAGCCCAAGGAGCATCTCCTCTGGGGGAAAGTGTGGCCCAGGAGTATTTTATTTAGATCAGTGCTAACCTTGAATGAAACATTTTTTCTAGAAATCACAGCACATTTTAAAAGACCTGCTTGATTTTAAGTATGAAATTTAGAATGGGTCCTTGAAAAAGAAATAGGCTATTTTGTCATATCAATGATTAATTGGTTATAAATATTTCATCATATTTATGATTGCTTTGCAGGTTAATAGTCTGGAAGATGATTTGCGGAAAATGGGTGTGTTGAAATATTTTACTGAAAATACAGAGAAAGCCTGATGGGGTTTTTTGTTTTGTTTTTCTCATTAGCTTTGCTTCCTAACTTAGATGCATACTCACCTCACAGGTGCATTTTCATGGAGAGATAAGGGAAGGTATTAAGGTAGGGAATCATTGGAGGAAGATAAAAATTACAAGGATTTCAGAGCTGATTAAATTCCTGTGACTGCTTTGATCTTTCCAGGAGATTTAGACCAGTATTTTCCTGACGCACACCCTGTGGGATGGGTCACAAGAAGTAGGCCCCCCCTGCACACCTGTATTCTGCATGGTTGCTGTTGCATTCATCTTCCACTGCTGAGGGAGAGGAGCCTGCTCTGAGAGCTACTGGGGGCATGCTGCCTTTCAGCTGGAGTAGCTTCAAGGGTACACGTTGGTCTAAGCCAGACTCCACTGGGTGGAGCCTGGAGTTCAAAGACGGAGCTAGGGATTAGCCAGCAACTGTGGCCAGAACTAAAAAGGGACAGCCAGAAGAGGGAAGGAAATCTGGCTTCTGAAGAAAAATAGTGGCAAGAATCTGGTGATATTCCTGATCCTGGCAACACACACCTCTGTCAGCACAGTCAGAAATCCAGGCAGCTCATCATACACACCAGTGGGCAGCTGTGCCAACAGCAATGTTCCTCCAACGCCTGCGCTGCACTCATGGGCAACCAACCGCCTCTTCACACCCAGATGTGGGAAGGCTGAGGCACATATACACTCACCTGGAGTAACCTACCATGAGGTCACCTGCAAAGGTCAGAGGCCACTGCGAAGGAATTATGTTTAGGTCCAGCACAGTGGCCTAGGGGCTAAATCCTCGCCTTGCAAGCACTGGGATCCCATATGGGCTCTGGGTCATGTTCCAGCTACTCTGCTTTCCATCCGGCTCCCTGCTTGTGGCCTTGCAGAGAAGTAGAGGACGTCCCAAAGCCTTGGGACCCTGCACCCATGTGGGAGACCAGGAAGAAGCGCTTGGCTCCTGGCTTTGGATCTGCTCAGCTCCGGCTGTTGCGGCCACTTGGGGAGTGAATCAGTCGGCAAAGGATCTTTCTCTTTGTACCTCCTCCTCCCTGTGAATCTACCTTTTAAATAAAAACAAATAAATCTTTGAAAAAAAAGTGAATGACCAGGTTTGACTTAATGGCAATGAAGTTTCACAAAATAATTTTGCAAATGCTGTGTCATTCTGTGTTTTAGCTTATGTTAGTCCAGTTCTACGAATAGATACGTCAGGTTTTTAAATGTACTTCTATCCTCTTATAGCTGTCTGTATTTAATTACACATCTTCCATTTCAGCCGCCCTTGTTATACTTGCTTTCCCCTGAGTTCTGTCACTCGTTCATCCAGTCATTTAATAAATAATACTTTCATCTTCACTATCACTACCATGTTTAAAAGGAGAAACACAGATAAGAATGAGGCATTACTTCTTACCTTGAAGAAGTAACTTCCTACCTGAACTAATAAGCTTATAACTAGATAACTAGGCCAGTGTGTATTATGCTCTAACAACAGAAATAACTGACATGGCTTTGTGGGAGAAACCTTTTAGTGCTGGTCAAATTCACTTCCTATCATGTCTGATGACACAACTACTGATTTCCTTTGCCGTCCAAACCTCCCATTTTTTTATGTCATTGCGTACTCTGCTGGTCTGAAATGGTGAGACTGTGTTGTTTTCACTCCTACCTAGGATTGTGTTGCTCAAGCAAGAGCATTGTGGGTCTTCAGAGGGCATAGGCATGTTGTAAAGAGTCTGCTCGCAATGGCCATTGAAATCCCCAGTGTGAACCACTCAGGAGGAAGCCTGAGCTTGCTTGGGTCGTTGATCGCACTACGATGGAAACATTGCCACATTTCCATTTATGATGGCCAACAGGTGACCTTCAGGTTTTAAATCAATCTCCTTTGGAATTGCTGCTGCATGTCAGTGAACAATTTCGGAAATATATGGGCACACTTACTATTTTGCCAAATGAATATTTTTTTTTTTTTTTTACCACCATCCAGCATATTTCAAGGTACGCTAGTATACAGGTACCACATACTGATATGGTCAAAAAGGATGAAATAAGACGTGATTATTATTACATTATTTTACCAATTCACCAAGAACAAAGCATGCAGATAATGCCAGTCTGTTATATTCACAATTTCAAGAGTGTCTTAGAGGCTCTGAAAGTTAGATTCAGATACTTGGGTTGACTTATATAGAGAAATGCCTGGTCTCAGAAGGCTTTTCTGCTAATTCTGCTGCTTCTCTCTCTTAATAAAGTCATTTGTACCCTATGTGTTGTCACAGCATACTTGTGTACAGAGAGGGGGAGCACCGTCTACTTCCGAAGGAAGTGGCAGTGGAAAAGAGCACCTCTCTGTATTTCAACACCACATTTTTCCAGTTGTTAATTAATACCAGCAACAAACTTAATTTGGGCATTTAGCATAATTTGCACGGAAATGTACTTATCTTTGCTTCTCCAACTACACTCAGCAACTCAGATCTAATCCATGGGGCAAGTTGGAGGGCTGCCAGCTTCTAGCATGGGTATTTATGCCAAAGTTTTCTGTTTAGGTCTGTAACAGAGAAGTTTCTTCGCTCTGGGTCTACTTCTGCATAGGAAGTAATGTAAAAATGGGACATTGCTAAGGAGTACTCTACTTGCCAAGTAATTGCCTCCAATGTGCTGGTCTTGTTTCAACATTATGTAAAACTCAGCACAGGAGAAATCACTCTAAATCACTTCTGTGTAGACTAACATTTTAACTGTTTCTTATTATCAATAATGTGATTAATTATGCAGGTAATCCAAGGTAAGTGAACACTAAGAAGCTCCTTTGGAGAGGATGATATGCCACCTAGGGTTGATTTACTACTAATAAACTTGACTTCTAGATGCTCAGAACTACTTTCCCTTCACCCATGGTATAAAAAGTTTGTGCATCTTTGGCAAACGCCCTTCTAACTTCATCTGAGAAAACCAGTAGGGCTTTGTGGCCACTGAGGCCACTTTTCTACTCTCATTGCTTATTGGTTCCCTGACTTAAATGTGGTAAACTAGTTAAATATTCACTGTATTTTCTCCGTCTCTGATTAAGTATTCATTGTTTATATGCTAATTAATGTATCTGCCCTAATTAAATCCATCACATTCTAAAAGAAGATAACTACAAAAGTTTTAGTTTATATAGCTATTTAAGCATTCAGCTGTTCCTATTACTCATTCTAGTTCAAATAGTTTGAAATAAACTATGCAAAGAGATTACTTAAGATACTTGCCTTCATACTTGCCCTTTGTCTCAGTAGCGCGAACCACAATGCACCATATGCTTCTGAAGCAGAATTAGAAATGTCATTCGTGTCAGAGACAGCATGTGAAGGAAAGCAGATAACTTATTTTATAACTCTAAGTAGCATTGACTGAATAGTTCATTCCACAGGAGTGACTGCGATTTTCTGAGCACAGTTCTATTATCTTGACTACAACTGTTCAAAACTTCCAAAAGAAGCATTACAAACCTTTAATATTAACCATTAAGATGGGAATAAAGGCCTTTTGTCTACTGATACAGGACTAGGGAACAGCCTTTTTGATAAGTGGCCTCAATGCTGTTGGAAGATTGGATTAGTGATCAGGTCAGAAGCTATACATTGTGTGTAAAGCCCAAAATACTGACTCTTGCATCTGAAAGCAAATGTTGAGCTCTAAGGGAAAAATCTGGCCATTCCCTCCACTATGTTGTAGACATGTTGTGTCATGGCTTGGGGGACATTTGATAGTGGTTAAGATGTCCACAGAATTAAAAATGGCAAGAACTAAATTGTCACCTTGTGTGAGACCGCGATAGGGCTGCCGTATCCAGTGGGAGCTGATGGCCTGTTGAGCATTTCCTGCCTGCTGTGACTGTCAGAGCAGTCCCAGGACAGATGGGAAAGCAGCGTTCTCTAGAGGGGAAGCAGGGGACATCTGGCTCTCTGGCCGAATAGGGTCCCCCTTTTTTTGGCCCTGCAGATTGGACTCAAAATCACTAAATCCATTGAAGAATGTTTTTGTTTTTTTAAAGTCAATTATTTTGTATGGCTCACAAATGATGTCATAAATATACAAATGGCCCTTGTCCAAAAACAAAAGAAAGCAAACTAGTTACATACTCCAAGTTTATAGAATGTCAAAGAAGATTCCCTGACCTGTGCAATGTGTCTTCTTGGTTCTAGGCTTGGTCTGGATGTTGCACTGATTCCACTGGGGAAAATGGGCAAGGAAAGAAGAGGGAAAGGCTGCAGCTGAGAGCGGCGCTCCCACAGGATCATCCCTAAGGACACTGCGGAGTCTGAGCCTTGCTTTGTTGTGGAACTGTGGGTGGTGGGAGAGTCTATGATTCTCCTGTTCCAATGTGCACAATCTTTATCACTTTCCTTTGCCTTCTAAATATCTTATTTGAATAGATTACAGCTTCATGGAAAATAGAGCAAATCTTCAGATTTGAGACCATCAGTAAAACGCAATCCAGCAGCAAACAGGAAGTAATGGGAATTCAACAGATGTAAGAAGCAATGGGGAGTCAAGGGACACAAGACAGCTCTGAAATGACTCAAGGCGTGTTCCTTTTGGCCACTTTTTAACATCATCTCTTGAAAAGTTTAAAAACATTGTGATCTCTTCTGACATTTGAAGCCGATTTAATTACTTGGATATCTATCTATCCATCTATCATCCATTATCTATCCATCCATCTACCTACTTATATAACATATGTGGCAGATAATTGAAAAACAAACCTTTGTATCATTAACTTAAACTAATTAAGGAAATGCTATAAAATTAGTCTTAGACAACATTTACACTATACTATTTAAATTTTATTTAGAGATGGCAATTATACATGTTCTTTGCCATTTCTGAATCTGCAATGTTATTGAGTGTTTAACAGGGCCAAAATGATGGTTTCATCTTTTAGCAATCTCAGGAAAACTTAACGCACACTTTTTGCTTTTCTATTAACCTCATCAGAGTGTTAGAATTAATCAACTGAAGTTACTGCTGATTAACACTGTGATGTAAGGTATCATGTTGGTTCAGCACAAAATATTTTGCAACAGTTAAATCCTTTCTGTAATGTCCTTCATCCATGATCCAAGTTGTTTGTTGTGATTTTGTTTGATTCTCAAAGTATATGAACGTTTATAAAGGGAAGAAAAGGTCTTCATTTTGCTGCACAAACAGGGAAATCATGCGGCTCTGATGTTTGCTGTTGTCTGGCGTGAAGAACAAAGTCGTCCCTGTTTTGTCCTGCAGTCAGCTTGCCTTTCTGTTTGTGTGTCACGACTCTGCGGTGGGGACTGTCTCAGACTGTGGAAATGTGAATTGTAAACCAGTGCTCATCTTTCTGTGTCACTAGCAAAGTGACAGAGAAAAATGTTGTCTTAGAACTTACTTTCTGTTTATGTCAGTGTATGTTTTTCTCTTAACACAATCCTTTATATAGGTAGAATAAATGCATATTTGGAAAAAAACCACTATCAGGATGATTCTCAAATATGTACCCTAATATCAATCTTTTGCTTGAAAACGACTACTGCTAACATGTTGAGTTACAATCTTTCAGTTTTTCATCTTTCTGTATATGTATATGTTTCTGTACACAATGTTGTGCATCTGCTATGTCTTATGCTTGAAGTGTCACAGTAATTTTAACTTACACATAATCATTGGACACAGTTATGGCATGCAGTGGATATTTCAAAATATATAAATCATGTGTAAGGATTACCTAAAGGCAATTAAAACATGCATCATTTGAAATGTGTGATTTCTCTGAATTGGAAACTGAGTCATCTCTACTTGCTATTTTGATGTATATAGCTCGCTAGTTTGATTAGTTATCCAATTGCACTATGGAACATTAATTATTTTCTTTTCAGCTGCCCTCCTGCATGTGTTCACCGCTGCTTCTCCATCTGTTGCTCTTTCCAGTCTATACTAATCACCATCATATTCTCCACTTTTATGAGGTCAGCAGTTTCAACTTTCACATATAAATGAGATCATTCAGTATTTGTACAGCAGAGACAGTCAGCGGAGAGAAAAGAGACTGTGTCATTGCTGAACATAGGTGTAAGCTATTCATCCTGTCCAGATGACTACCCAGGATATATAAGGGCTTCAGCTCAACCTAAAAAAACCCAGATGACATATTTTAAAAATGGATGAAGGATCTGACTAAAAATTCCCCTTATGGGCCACCAGAATGTCGCTGCCCTGCAGCGACACTAAAATGACGAGGAATTTCAAGGGCCTGGAAAAAACAGGAACCGCTACCACAACCGGCACACACACACACACCGAACGAACACACACACAAATGAACGAAAAGGGAGGCAAGGGAATGAGCCGAACGAAAAAAGTTTATTGCCTAGAGTGGGCCACTTATATACAGTTTTCCACCAATCACTTCTGCCCGTGGGCCCACGGGGCGCTCTCTGATAGGCCAGCAATCACAGCCGGGGGGGGGGGGGTTTAGCTTATCCTGCTGACTTCCTGCCTGCCTACTGGCAGGACAAATCCCACCTCCTGGCACTCGGTCAGCCGCCATCTTGTGGCCCCTCATACCTGTGGGGTCGGCCGATCCCCACAATTTCATATATGAATTCCTTGATATTTTTGTGTGTTTTCTTTTAGTTCATTTGACTTCTAACTTCATAATGTATTTAAGCAGCAATAAACTGTATTAAACTTTTCCTGCGGGCTTTTTAGATTTGTGTTTTGTTGAGAAGCTCTGCTGAGTTTGAACTTCTAAGCATGTTTATATTTTATGTTTTTGATTTGCAACATTTTAAATACATTTGCAATGTTTTCCATGGAGTACTTACTCTACACAATTACATATAATTGACAATTGTGAAATTACTAACATTTGGGGAACACTTGATTGACTTAAATGCAAAGGATACTGAATTAGGCTGAGGGTAGGCGACACAAATATTTATAAAACCTTTACCCAGATTGTTGCGCTGCAAGGGGTGGTAATATGACTTGGCTTTAACCTTCATTTCCTAAATGAGGGTCCCTCCGAAGTTTTTTCTGTCTTCCAAGTTAGCATCGCTCTTTCATCTTATGTTCTGTCTTGTTGAAGTTCTGCATGTGAGTTTTGTGGAGCAAGCTGAGTCCATGTGTCAAGGGTCTCCCAGGAAGAAGGGAGAACCGAGGAGCCAAGGCCTGAGGCATCAGAGAACTCCAAATTCCAGTGGAAGACACTGCTCCCCGTGTCCTTGGGCTCGCGCTGTGCTGACCTCTCCACCACAGGCAGTCAGAGGACAGGTGCATTTAGGAATCGTATTAGCCTATTTCCCATCGCATCGCTGATTACTAAGACATCAATAGTATCACCATTTAGTTCGGATCTCAATACACAAACATTTAGTATTTGAGAATAATTGCATCTTTTATTCTTTATTTGCATTCTCATAAGCTTTTATTCTTTCATTCACTTTTAAAATGCATTATTTTGGCATGCCCTATAAATAATAATATTTAGTTTTGATATACTTTGTGCATTATTTATGTATTTTGTGGATGAATGTTTTGGATGTTTATTTTTCTTTTACATCATTATTTTTGAAATATTAATACAGAAATTTACATTACTACAATATTTGACTCGTACTGTTTTGAATTACAGAGCTAAATTCAAGCTGACCATAGTGGAGTGTTCCCTTCAGTATTTGTTATTATTATTTATTTTTAATGTATCATTGTATATTTATGCGGGAGTGTAATCTATGTTTATTACTGACATGGTAGTTTTATATCTTTTGCCATAATTTTCTGGCATAACACCACAGTTATGTAGATCTTAGAAAATTATTTGGGTATTTTTCCATTGTTTGTTCTGGAATATTTTGTAAAGATGTGAATTATTTGTTCTTTGAACATTTGGCAAAACTTGTTCATAAACTATTTACATATAATGTGTAGGCTTAGTTCTTCAACTTAAAATAAAAACATTTATTCAGATTTTACCCTTCTAAAATCTTATTTAATCATGACTTTGTATCGGACAGTTGGTGATTCTTACCTTTACTTCTACTACTGAAGCGTTCTTGGCCCAGCCCTAGCCATTGAGTGCATTGGGGTCAAATAGTGAATGGAAGATCTCTCTCTCTCTCTCTCTCTTTCCAGCTCTAAACTTCACATAAATGAATCTTTTTAGAAGAAGAATGAATCTTTTTAGAAGGAGATCAAAGGTTGTTGCTTCACTGGTTTTCAAGGCTTGGTCTCAGACACCAGGAAAGAGAGCGGTGAGCTTGTGCTGCTGTGTCAGCCCATGTTGTTGGCCATCTGCATGGACTTGGACTAAACGGTGTGGCTAGATCAACGATCCTGAGGAGTGTAACAGCTGCGTGTAAGTTGGATTACCCACCTCCCCTCCAAATCAGGGGACAATGGGCGATGTCTTTCCCATTCAGCTAATTTAGTGCTTTCAAAGTTACTTCATTCCTGGTTAGATTGATTGTGTCAGTTTTTCCTGTGAATTTTCTTTTCCTGATTTTGATCTGTTCAATCCACAAATACCATTCAATTCCTGTTGTTTTTAAGATCCTGTGCTAGGTGGTGCCTGCTGGTCCTCCAGGGAACAGAGGCTGAGAGGAGTTAGGAGGACATGTGGTCTGCTGGGAAGAAGTAGCTGTCAGAGAAAGCCTGTGGACTGTGATGACTCGAAGATCTTGGAAGAGGTGGGAGGACACCGGGTTGGTCAGGATGGACTCAGGTCCCCAGGCAGAGTTCAGGAAGCTTTGGTTGTTTCTGCAAGCTGCAGAGGAAACATTCCCATGGTGGGAGCTGTCACAAGCTCTGGGACATGGCCACGTCCTCTTGTCCCTGCTCGGCTCAGCATCAGCATCTGACTGGTGCTGCAAAGAGGTTTCACCACACGCTGGTTAGAAAAGCAATCGTTCAAAACTCAAAACTAACAAATGCTCATGAGGTTGTGGGAAGACAGGAACACAACACACTGCTGGGGAAATGTGAACTAGTACAACTATTACACAACACAGTGTGGAGAGTCCGCAGAAGTCTGAAAATTAATCTACTGTGTGACTCAGGCATCACACTCCTGGGAATTTGCCCAAAGGAAATGAAATCATCATATGCAGCAGTTAGCTGCGTCCTTAAGTTTAAAGCAACTGAATCAATAGTAGCAATGATATGGAATCAACCCAGATGTCCATCAAGTGATGGCTGGATAAGGAAAATGCGTCATAGAAGCATGCTGGAGTACGATCTAGCCCTAAAAAGAACTAAACCCTGTAATCTGCTAGAGAATGGATGCTGCGGGGACTGTCATGTCTAGTGCAAGAAGCTAGGCCCACAAAGACAAATATTGCACATTTCCCTCAATTCATGGTAGATAACATATGAAATACAGAAGTGTTTGTGACTGAAATTAATATCTTGAGGTTTGATTATCTTTTATAATCTTTGTACTCTTGTTCAACAGTGATTTTTCTACTTTCGACTCATTGAATTATTTATTTAGTTGAAGATTAATCTGCCACTGTAATGTAAACTGGAAGTATGTTCTTGCAAAAATTAAAATAAAAAATAAAGAAAGGAAGGAGGAGGGAGGGAGAATCATGATGGGCTCATTTCTATCTGAAATATTAAATAATCTGTTTTCTTTATATAAGTAGAAATGAATAACTTACAAAAGAAAGAGCAGATAGTGGGGGAGAAAGCAAGAAAGGAAGAATCTTCCATGCAGTGGTTCTCTCTTCAAATGAGCACAACGGCTGGGGATGGGCCAGGCTTGAAGCCAGAAGCCAGGGGATCCATGCAGGTCCCCCACATGGGTGTCGGGGCCCAAGCCCTTGGGACACCCTCTGCTCCTTTCCGAGGCACATTAGGACAATGGGGACCCCATCAGCACTCAGATGCAGGTGCCATCATTGCAGGCAGTGGCTGATGTGCTGACTCACAGTCACCCCCACCCCCAAGGCTTTTTCTTCTATGTTTAGCTCTCTAATTAGCAGAAACACATGCTATTGTGCAATGTGAATTCCTGCTTAGACTTAAACCTGTGATCCTTCCATAGGGGTGTGATCTGGGCTGTGGGCTGCTCACAAATCAGATGATAAAATCAGACTCCTCCTGCTCCCGCCACCTGCATCTCATGCATCAGGAGCAAAGAAAGGCAGGAACTCTGAGTTCAGAACGACTCATTCCACTTTTTAAAACTGAGTTAGCAGCAGGGAGCAGAATTCCTCTGTGATCTTTTCTTCCCTTTTGCTGTCATTCTTCAATCAGCCACCTAGTTACCAACGTCTCTCTCAGGTGTCAGGTTCTCTTCCCCAATCCAGTGGCTCATTTCCTGACCCTCAGATATGATCACAGTTGCATCCTCAACACAGAGGTTTTGTTCAGCAGTCGATTAACAGATGGCCAACGGTTGGAGAAGCCCTGATGATTGTCATCTTTGAAGCAAATGGTTTTTAAAGGTGTAACATGGATTTCCTAAAAGCAAAATTGAAAGCATGCATGCACTTAATTTTCTTCACTGTCTGATTGTCCTATGCTGAACTCATGGGCACTAAACTGTGCCACAAGAAAAGGTTGTGGAATATTGTAATGTATGATCTCCCCCACAAAGTCAAAGTCACATTAGTCTTTATGCCAGCCAAGCTGTACTCGTGAATGTGTTCATCCCTTCACTCTCCCATCTTCATTCCTCCCACAACAACAATATCTAATTAAGCAGGTTCAAAGTGTCAACCAGCTCCTAGCTATCTGGACCAGAAGGCAGACATTCAGCCTGTGCCATGGCAAATCTCCAAGCCTAGTGAGAGAGGTAAATGGCTCTCGATGCTGATTTGGTAAGTCCAATTTCTAATCAAAGCCTGTGGAGGGCAGTGCCTCCTAATTGGTTTTCTTGGTAGCTAGGGAAATCTTCATAGAACTGTCACACATTAAGTCAGTGATCTTACTTTAAACAAGGAGGACTGCCTTAAACAAGGGGCCTTTGGGTGACATTATTCTGTACATCTTTCAAAATCTTGGCATCATGGAAGAACAACACCTGTACTTCTGTCGAAACTACTGAGAGCTGCTGAGCAGTTCAGGAGAGCAGAGCCATGCCTCATTCAAGGGCAACAGAGGTTACAGTTTACTTCACATAATGCAGCTGTACAAATGGAGCTATCAGATGCACTTTTTACCTACTCACTTTGGCTATTGTATTTGAGAAAATGTGACATATTAGCTGAACATTTTCAATGAGTGTTGACATCATAAACAAGTTTGTAAAACTATATGAATGATAGTAAACTCATTTTTCTGTTGTGAAATATTTTCTTTGCAGAATGTGAATATTTTCTTATTGAAGAAGTGTTTCTACTAGATTTGTCACGTGTATGCCCACAATGAAATTTGTATCAATGATTCAATATTTTTAAAATAAGTCATTAATTAAGTGAACTGATGAGATTTGAAAAAAAAAAGTATTAAAATAAATTTAAAGCCTGCCAAGAAAGAAAGCCAGTGTTTTCCTGTTGACATGTGGGCCAAAAACATTGTGTCTTGTATTTCAGATGAATGTGAACTTATTGCAAATCATTTGCTGTAAAAAGTTTCGTTTTATTTGACATCTGACCATTCAGCATAACGTTGGTCTTTGGTTTCTGTATACCCTTGAAAGCCAATTATATCCTCTTATTTTTTTTTAGATTAAATATATCCTTTTAATCCTGAGAAATTACTTTTCTGTTCCTTCAAACAGCTGCAAGGGATGTTTGATTCTCTGAAGCTGAACACAAGGAGGCACAGTCATGCAGTTGTGCTCTGCCGCTGGCGTTTCACTTTGAGTTGCTCTGACTTCTCTTCAAACCTGCTTTTCAGTTTGTTCATGTTAATGTCAAGTCAGCGCTGCTCCTCTCTGAGTTGGTGAAATAGACGGAGACTCCGGAGGGCTAGTGGGCTTGAGCAAAACCCTAGCCCATCCCGATGCAATTGTGGGTTTCTAACATAATTCACGTAAAAATGCATGTTGAAAAGTCCTATTTCATTGTTGTTTTTAAATGTTTCCATCGAGGAAAAGAGAAAGAGGGATAGAGAGAGAGAGAGTGAGAGAGAGAGACAGAGAGAGACTGACTCACTGAAAAAAGGAATTAGAGTTTATTTTTGTGTAAAAACATTTAGATATCCATGCATAGATTTTTCATAAATTATTACTGTAAACATCTTCAAGGCCCTTTTTTTACATGGAATTAAATTTCTACCCCAAAATACTTATCTGTCAATTCCATTTTCCACTAAAGTTTTTGAGTTGCCTCATATATGTGTGTGACCATGCGTGTATCTGACAATGCATGCGTATGTACTCTAAAAGGTTAATTATGTAGTTATGGTTACAGACACAGACAGATGGAGTGTAAAATGGGCTTTACAAAGCCTAAATTGATCACATGTTATTTCTGCTACCAACACTCACTTTAACACGATCAAATTCATTCTTTGTCACCTTTGTTCTTGATGAACTGGATTTCTGCTGTGAGCTTTGGCTATGCCTGCACCTTCTTGGTAGACGCTTTTGGTATTGCTGCTGATCCAGCAGGCCTGCATTGTCAAGTGTGGCAGAGTAGAAATCAGAGTGGGATGACAAGCTGAACCTGAGTGTACTTCAATCCTGGTGGTGTCACTAAGAGATTCTTAGGCAAGACTTTGAACTTCAGCTCATATGGCAAGGTCCTGGTTCAACCTGCAGAGACATAACTGGAGTCATTGCATAACTTTCACAGGGATGCAGAGGGCTAGGATGAAAGTCTTTGCAGAGCAATGTGACTGGTGCTGGGCACTAAGGGTCCCATTAGTGTCCACACTAGGGTGCAATGAGGAGTGGGAGAATGTCTGGAAGCAGAGATACGGATACAAGTGGAGAATTATGAAAGACCCACAAACTGCAGGGACTTATGTAATTTTGCTTAAATAAAGTCGTTTACAATTAAATGAATTTGGTAACACTTTAACTGAGTAGGTGAACTAGCCCAGATTCATATGTTCGATAGCTATGTGTGTTCAGTGATCACTGCTTTTGATAATGCTGCTGTAGAGTATTTTCATCATCACAGAAAGTTTTATGAAAAGTAGTTACCAAGAATAATGCCCCAATGCAGAAGTCACAAAAGTAACCAGTGTTGACTTGCCATGTCATGTGCCATGCAAGGACCTCTAATCAAAGTTGAATAGAAACTTGAGTGCTTTTTAAACCTCTAATGTTTTATGAAATACTGTTGCTATTGGTATTTTGTATCTTAGCAGATAAAGGCTCCCACTGTTTACAGGACAGTTGCCAGTATCCTTGCAGGGAAGGATTGGGAAAGTCGTAACTCTAAACTTGGTTCCCAACACCCATTCTACAGAATCAACTTTTCCTTCAGTTTCTGTCATCCCACCTGAGGGTTCTAAAAGCAGACCCATTCATAGGCTAAACAGATATTTCTTATGTGTGAGCCAACTTTCCATTTCTGAAATTGGTTTTCTCTTCTATGCTGATACAAACTGGTTTTAATAATGAGATAAATATTTTAAAACCATTTTCGACTTTTCTGATGCTCCTAAACCAAAAGTTATCGGCAGTCAGGTGTTTTGCTCAGAGCAGTGTTGTTATTGGCTGCTTGGCGTGGAGTCACACTGGCACTGAGGCCACAACGCGAACATGGAGCTTGCCTTTGGTCCTTTCCCACGTCAACCCGAGAGTCTCAGGGCTGGCTCAGGGTAATCCGGATGCTTTGTGTCTCTGCTGAGGAGGATGTCTGGGTGATACAGCCCCAAGTACCAGGCTGTCTCCTTGTTTTGTTTTACATTAAGCCCATAGTAAAAAAAAATGTTAAACAGTTTTGTTTACTGATGTCTTGCAATGCTGTACGTCTTCTAAAAGCAATCATGTTAATGATAAATTTAAAGCAATCATGTCTTGTTATAGTGACTTCGCAGAACAAACATTCTTTTCAGAAATAATAATGGCTTCTTTGCAAGAGGATGCTTTGCTCATTGTTTCTCTAATTTGCTACTGATTGACATGTGTCAGTCTCTTTCATTCCATAGACATTCCCATCTATTTTTAAGTGACATTTTGATGATATGTTCAACTCATGTGAAACTAATAGTACTTTCTTATTCAATTTTGTGTTATATACTTGCATAAGCAGAAAATTACTAATATTTGTATAAAAACAATTCTTCAGAATTATCTTGAACTTAGAAAGTTACTATTACAACTCATAAATAAAAATGTCATTGATTGTATTTATCATCCTATCAACTATATTCCGCAACATTGTTTGTAGGGGAAGAAAGGAAAACAGCAATATCTTTTATATGTCAATAAAATTGCACACCAATTACAAGGGCCAAGGCATGCCGTGTGAAGGCTGTGTGTTACATCAGTTGGGATATTTAAAGTGCCTATATGTCTACCTGTGTGCAAGACCATATATATATACATATGCATATACACACATGCAATAAACAAAATACTGCACATGATTGTATAAAATTAAATTCAAAGCAAATTATTTATTGTATGGTACAATGTCCTAATCTTAAAGTTAATGAGCTGGAATTTAATAAGAAATAATTCTAAAAGATATAACAAAATATCATGGACACCATCAAGATATAAACAATCCCTGTTTTTTATTTATTTTTTAAATATAAGGTGTAATCATTGCACTTAATAATGCCATTTGTCAAAGATTTATGGAGGGTTTCATGCTCCATGTAGATTTGAAAGAATTGATAGTAAGAGTCATGAAATGTGCAAAACCTTCCTTTAATTAAAATGTTTAAAGACAAATAAGCAATGATTTACAACACATAGTAAAAATTATAAACCATAGCACACATCCTACAAATGAAATTACTGTTGTAGGAATAAAGATTGGATCTCCACTATATACAAGCAATATGAATTAATTTGATTTTGACTGTATTTGACTTGAATTAAATTTGTGTTTGAGAAAGATGACAAATCACTAAATAAATGGAGAATGATTATTTACATGCTTCTCTTTTACCCGGATATGACATTTTCCCTAGGTAAGCAGTATGAACACACAGTATCTGGATGCCATCCAGCGTCCGGACTGCAGGACTGGAATGTTGGGAAGGGATTTCAGAGTGCTACGCAGTGTCAGCACTGCACAATGCACCTTGTCATGGGCAGTGGGCAAGATGGGCGCCACAGACCATTCTGGGGAATCAGTCAATGACATTTCCAAGTAAAAGTCAGACAGAAGAGACTGGGTTCTAATCCTGATACAAACTGTGAACAACAACCGAAGGGACTTAGATAAAAGCCTCATCGATACTAAACTGAACCTTAGTGTGAAACAGGAGATTGGCAAGAGTCTGTTTAGTCCGGGAAGATAATCGCACTAAAAACACACACCTACGATCTGAGGGTGACTCCCCATTAATACACCCCTTGAGGATCTGTAAAGAGAAACTGTTTAATCTGCTCTGAACAATGACATAAAGACCACGGGAGCTGCTCTGGAGGAAGGCTGCCTCCAGTCAAGCTGCTGGACCCTACCATCAAGCATCACAAAGGTGGCTGTGGCTGGGACAGCAGGCCTGGAGGCCGGAGGTCTGGATATGGGGACTTTTCCTTTCTCCCTGCTGTTCTCAGTCTTTCCATGGTTCTCTCATTAAGCGAATCCAGAGCTCAAGGTTGGTGTTAGACAAATGATAGAGCTATCTCATTTTCTCTCTCTGTCATTCTGTCTTTCAAATAGATAGATAGATAGATAGATAGATAGATAGATAGATAGATAGATAGATAGACAGACAGATAACAGGCCCTGGAGGGCAGGACCACCCGCGCATGCCTCAGTCCTAAGCCCACAGCTCTCTGCCTTGCATTCACTGAGCCTCCCTGCTGAGATCTCAACTCCTTCTCTGGAACTGTACTGATTTTTGTTTAACGTCCAAGCATGACGTGACTGTGTCCTTCCTTTCCTTTGCACTGTTCTCATTTCAGACTAATGATCCTTTCCTGTGAAACTGAAACAACCTTATTATTCATATCATTTTGTTTGGTGTAGTCTTCTGGCAATACATTTTGTCAAGTGTCTTCAGGACTGTACATCTAAATGCATCCACGCATTTGAAATCCCCTCAACATTCCTTCTCTTCATTCTTTCCTTCCCTTTTCTTAAACTTTGTAATAATCATCTCCCATTAGAACACAGTTTTCAATGTTTAGCTCATTTCCACCTTTTTCTAAGGAATCCATCCCAGCATCCTCTCGTTTCCAAGGCTTTAGTGAAGCTCACGTGTCTATTCGGTGGGCCTCCACATCAGTCATGTGCCATGGAGCCATAACAGATGCATTTACTATGTATTTTTCTCTCTGCCAAACAGCCTTTCAGAGAAAAACTGTCCTTTGTGACAAAAGAGTACTTGGCTTAACTGTGTTTTTTGGAAAAGTGCAAGAGAAAAAAATGTGATTTTGTGTCCTGTCTCTGAGGTAGTAGCTCTGCATTGTTTGTTTCGTTTCTCCATTAGGAAGGCAGAGCACTGTTTGTAAATTCTGATGATTCCAATAATGAAAAAGCACATGTCATCAACTTCTATTGACACAATCAACTACAAAAGGTATTATTTCCATAAATGTCTTTTAATAAAATATGAATTGCCACCACCTTCAATACCACAGAAATCTCAAACTTTCAGATAATAAGTGGAAGAACTCTTGAAGGTTAATTTTCAGATTTCGCATGTTGTGTGGGTTTGTATAGATGCTGTAAGACGGAGAGAAGCCAGCACCGGCCGCCGCGGGTAAGCAAAGCCATATGTGCTCTCCCAACGACAGAGAAGGTGGTGTCTCCATTCGGACAGTGGAACGGTAAACTTAATTCAGTATCTAGTGTTCAAGAAGTCCCACCATCTGCCAGCACAAAAATCCAGGGAAAACACTATGATTTCTTATGTGTACGGATTCTAAGACTTATAATTAAGTGTATCTGTGACAAAACAAACATAATATTGTTAACACATAACTTTACAGAAAGCATCATATTCTGTGGCCTGAAGTTAGCTTTGAAATATTTCAAAGTACTGTTAGCTTTCTCTGTTTTCTGCAGGCTCAAAGCTTGCTTTAAGACCAATGGAATTTTTTACGAACCTCCTGAAGTCGTAATTCTGACTGACGCTTTAAGTCTGCAGGTCTGTTCTGGTCACAATAGCAGGTTACAAGTTGGCAGCTCGGTTCTCTGTCTACTACTGTTTTTCTTTTTTTCTTTTTTCTTATTAATTACATTGCATTATGTGACACAGTTTTATAGGTACTGGGATTCCCCCATCTCCTCTCCAAAACCTCCCACCATGGTGGATTCCTCCACCTTGTTGCATTACCACAGTTCAAGATCAGTTGAGATTTTTTTCATTGCAAGCATATACCAAGCATAGATTCCAGCATCTTATTGTCCAGACAAATTCAACGGCTTGTTGGAGAGACCATCTCTGGTCTAAAGGCAGAGCCAGCAGAGTATCATCCCGATCAATTAAAAGCCCCAACCTAACATCAGCAACAATTTACAATGTTATGGAATTAATTGACATAGAATTGTTTTTTTTTTAATAGTGAAATGTTAAAACATGCTTGGGTTTTGGATAGAAATTAGTGATGTATACCTCACTCACACCTGTTTTAGCTAGCTGTGCTTTTCCTGATGTTTGAGGCTAAATTAATCATGGTAGATAATTATAAATTATAGTGATAATGTAGTTTTCTCCTGACTCAGAAAGATTGCTTATGTTTTAGACTTTATTTTATTAAAAATTATTAAATTGTTTGTTTTTCCATATTTAAAATAGTATCCGAATGTTTAATCAGAGTTTAAGTATCTAGGGTTATAGGAAATACAATTTTAAGAGGACAGATTTGTAAAGCCAGTGTTGTTTTATAGACAGAACTAAAGAGAAGTGAGGTATTTTGCTAATAATCCTGCATTATTTTATGCTTTCCTCCAAAGTGCCTTATTGATGAAAGCCTACCCTGTACACAATGTTGTTCATGGAGTCTTGTTTTTGGCATGACAGGCCAAATGCTGTTTAGAAGTAGCCAGGTCACTCTACACAGTCCTCAGCTTGCCTGGGCAGGAAGCAAGCTTGGTGGCAAAGCACAGTGTTAGCGATAACCCAGAAATTAGATTTTCTGTAAGGCTCAGATGAGCTCATCAAATATTTAGAGGGTCCTACGTTAATAGTCATAGCGAGAGATGTGCTACACTCAGCATTATGGGCTTTGAAAATCAAGTAGAGAAAACCGCAAAATGCCCTTCTATTGTGAAAATGTTCTTTATCAATCTCTTTGTCTTTATCATCATAGCCCATGAGAGTCAAGTGCTGGCAGCCTGCCATGGTTGGAGCTTGAGTCCTCCTAAAACAGTAAGTCATCTGCTCGCTGCATTCTAATCCCAGCGGAGTGAACACACCCTGCCCTGCAACAAGAGAGCTTTTTCTTCATTGTTTTATCGATAGCAAGATGCCTAGCTTCACCCTTGTCCCGGAAAAGAATACACTTTTGGAAAGAGGTGGACTTATTTGCTTGGGTCTATGATCTTGAGACACATGAACAGGTGAAATGAGGAAATGGTGCACCACTCTCTCCATGAGATTTGAGAAGTCAGCTCTGCATTTAGCCACAGAGGAAGAGGGCATGTGTTCCCCTCAGGCACACAGAGGCCAGGCCCATGGGGATGCCTGGGAATTGAAACAGCAGGAACACAGCGGCTTCTCATCCCCTGGATAGACTCTTGAACCCACTGGAATGTCTGTGATAAGATATCACCACGAAAACTTCTCTACACACATTTATTAAAGATTCTAGGTGGCTTCACATTAATACAAGTTCCAAGTTCTATTTTCCTATTGTAAACAGGTGCCATGAAAAGTTGATGTTTTCTTCCAGTATTGATACCATTTTTACTTAAATGCAAAACAAAGATTTAACCTTTGACATAAATCTTTATTACTTTTTGACTCATTTATGTCTTTAATAAGATCATCTAAATTATCAAACAGGGACTTAATGAGTTCCACCATAGAACTGGGGGCACTTAATAAAAATGCCATGGATAGATTTATAATTATCCTTATAATTTTAAAAGGTTTATTCATTTATGTGAAAGGCAGGGTAGGAGAGATGGAGACTCTCAGCAAGAGAAATCTTCCATGATCTATTTCATTCCTGAAATGGCCAGCCACAATGGCCTAGACTGGGCCAAACTGAAGCCAGGAGTCTGGAGCTACACCCAGGTGCATTGGAGGGTCCAAGGGTCCAAGTGTTTGGGCCATCTGCACCTGTTTTCTCAGGCCTATTAACAGGGAGAGTATTAGGCAGTGGAGCAGCATAGAATTGAGCTTAGGCCTATATGTGATCCCAGCATTGTAGGCAGTGGCTTAACCTTCAACCTGCAGTGCCATGCTGGTCCTGTTGCCCCTTGCTTCTAAAGTATCTTTACAGACAATGTCCTTTTAATATCCATACCAAAGTTCAATATGATAATGAAGCCAGGCTCATCTCACATGCATCATACACTCTGATGCTGTACTCCAACACCTGATACAATTCTCTATGTAGAGCTTTGGTACAGTTCATCACATTAAAGTAGATTTGTTGAAAGCAAGCAGCTTACAGTTATCTTGGCCAAATACCTTTTGGTCCTCACATACTAGAACATATAGAATGCAAGTTTTTAAGTAGCTCTTGCATGTAGTTGGCGAAGAGGGAACAATGAGTTTCTGGTGACATGATGACATCTCCTGAGGTTGAACATTGTTCATTCTTTTTTTTTTTAAGGTTTATTTATTTTTATTGCAAAGTCATATATATGCAGAGAGGAGGAGAGACAGAGAGGAAGATCTTCTGTCCGATGATTCACTCCCCAAGTGAGCGCAACAGCTGGTGCTGCACCAATCCGAAGCCAGGAGCCAGGAACTTCTTCCAGGTCTCCCACATGGGTGCAGAGTCTCAAGTCTTTGGGCCATCCTGGGCTGCTTTCCCAGGCCACAGGCAGGGAGTTGGAGGGCAAGCGTGGCTGCCGGGATTAGAACTGGTGCTCATATGGGATCCTGGCGTATTCAAGGCAAGGACTTGAGCTGCTAGGCCATGCCGCCGGGCCGAACATGGTTAATTCTGAGACTGAAGGTGATCAGTTTTCTGAATGAAGTTGAGGTCATCCTTGCTGATGATATAGATATATAGATTCATTTTGTACTCACCACTGTGAAGTGTTCTTCTGTTTGAAAATGTTCTTTTTTGTTGTTGATGTTACTGGCAGAACGTCCTTGGTAAGGCTCCCTTTCGTGTCCCATGGGTCTTCCAGAGGGTTCCCTTGTATCCTGTCTATTCTCTCCACCTGCTAAGTTGTGTTTGCCATTTAAACCTTGAACACGATTATGAGAACTCGTCTGAGTCTGAGCACCGTGCATTCTCTTTGTCCTGAGGACTCAGGCTGACCTCTGACATGAAGGAGGCCACAGCGCCTCCTGCGGGGGTGCAGCATCCTCCATTTGGCAGGAATTGCTTTCCTTGTTGGCTTTATGAATAAAACCTAGAGATCAGTGGCTCAATATTTAATTTGCTAGGATAAATCTAAGACCTTCAGATCAAAGACATTTTTAATTATGTAATACAAAGTTGTACATGGATTCATATTTTAGAAGAATATTAAAAACTCCCTTAACTTATTCACAATCTTTGAGAAGCTATTAAACCTGAGAAGAGAATCAAGCAGTTTCTCTAATTACTATCATATATTACACATATTATTGCTTCATTTTAAATAGTATCTCTCTGCATGCACTCCCAATGTCAAAGTTCCCCTTCTGAGTACCCTGAAGATGCTTGAAAGGAGAGAAAAGTTCCATGCACCTGCTCTGCCCACATCGCTGCCCACCTCAAACTGTGTCAAATTCCCTGTTTTCTTGACAGCCTGAACTACATCCTTATTTTTCTTTAAGTATTTGTTGTGACTGTCAAGCGCTTTAACCGAAGCCAAGCACCATTTTCTTTTATATCCTGGAAAAGGTGGGGACTGTCACCGTGCCACCTGGTGTTGTACGTGACCACCAGACATGTATGTGACCTCTGGACTAATCGGCTAGGCTTGTAATACATCATGTGAACTCTTACCCTATGGAATTTCTGTTGACTCCTTCCCCCAAATTATCTTCCCTGCCTTACCCTATGATAGCTTTTGGTTGATTGCCAATAAACGGACACTCATTCCTCCTATTCGTCTTGGGTGATTCACTGTTAAGTGAGCCACACCACATCCCTGCCTACTTGCTCAGGTGGTCTACTGGCCAGAGACTCAAAGACCCCCACCGCACTAAAGGGTAGGGAAATTTCTTAGACTTTCCTGGGTTTTGATAACTTCTCCTGGTTGTCTTCCCCAGCCACGTGCTAGATGTTTATATAGTTTTCCTTGTTCCACATAGCGAATGGTTGGGTTCATGCACAGCCTTTTCAAAGTTTTTTACTAACATACACATTTACATATTTTGCATTTATTTTCCTGCAAATGTGATGTAAAATCCATTTATGGTGTAGAAGTCACACAATTTTCTTATGAATTTGTTGTTGGTAGGTAATTCTAACTAACAAAACAATTTCTGTCTAGAGAACTCATTTGGAGATAGATTATCTAGCTGTCCATTCATTGTAACTGATTATTTTTAGTATATTGCCTTTTGAGGTGTTTCTGCTTGCTTTGTTAACATTAAAAAGAAACTATGAAGTAGCATGCAGTTTGACATCACCTATTTTAGTAGATGCTATAAAACTTTAATTCATGAACAATTTTCCCCTATAAATATAAGTATCTCTCAGGTTAGATGTTTAATTTAAAATTTCGGGAACAGCTACAATGACAGTGATGATATTTGAAATATTCAAACTATATAAATATAAGCGATAGTTTCCTGCTTTTGTTTGGATAGAGAAAAGCAAGGCTTGCCTCTTGCACCGAAGGCTTTGCGGACAGCGCGGACTCCAGTGTCTTGGAACACGTAGCAGAGGTCAGTCTTCCCTTCATTTTGGACTGCCGAGGGTCTGAGGAATTGGGCTTCATGCGCGTCAAAATCCGGACGGGCCTCCCGGGAGGCACTCGCCTTTGGCAGCTCCCGGGGAAGTTCAGCATCCACTTCAGGGTGACCTCCAGACAAAAAGCGGCAGGGTTGTGCTGAGAGCAAATTAAAAATCAATACAAGTAATCAGCAAGATCCCGGGTGCTTTCAAATCAGCTTCCGGCTGGCAGTGTTGCTCCTCTGATGGGATGCTCGCATTCATTGTCCTTACAATTAAAATTCATTTGCAACATTGCACATTTAGAAAGGTAACTTTTTCATTTATTTATTTAATATTAATCTTCTGTTTTTATTAATAAAAATAATAGGTTACCTGAATTACATAGGCACATTTCTAAGAAGATAAACATACGTCCCTTCTGCAATTTTTGGAGCTGGCTAGTTCTGTTCAGTCTGCTGGAGCGAAATATCATAAGATGGGCGACTTATAAACAATTGAAATTTATTTCTGCAGTGATTCGGCACTTGAACGTGGGCTTCGCTCGGCAAAGGGAAACAGGAGGTTATTGGAGCCAAGTCAAGAGGCTCTTGAACTGCAACTGGAACGCTCCAGGCAAGTGATGCCTCGGCAAATCATGGAAAACTCCCCTCCAGTCAGAGCAAGGTACACAAATCTCTTGGAAGGGCTGTAGGAGGGCTCAGGAGGCAGAGCCCGCAGCGTACATGTCAGTGGTGTCATCCAACTTGCACATGTGTGTCAACCAATCAAGGGTGGCAGGAAGTATTGTGGGTTTTATGAAGAGCTCTAGAGCAAGGAGAAATGGTGCCAGTTGAAGTTTGAACGCTCTGAGCCACTGCAGTCAGATTGGGAAGCGTCCACAGCAGCAGCAGTGACTGCTCCAGAGCTCAGCAGCCTGCCGACCAGCTGCAAAAACCACCTTTGCCACCTATCCCCACCCCCAGCCTCCGAATAAAGAAAAAGCGACAATCACTACACAGTGGCAAACAAACAAAGAAAAACAACCTAATGATGCGTTCAACGGAGGCTCCACACTGCAGATTCAACTGCACCTTGCTAGTGACAGTGCTGGATTCTGAAAAATACAGGTCCCAGGAGACTCTGCGCAGGGTGGAGTCTATTTCCTGACTTCTGCGTTCTACATGTCATCTTCTTTGAGAGGAGAGAGCCCCACCTGTAGGACCTCACACCTCTCTGGAGCATACCTTCATAACCTAGTCACATCCCAGGTCTCACCTCCAAATATCCTTGCTTTGGGGATTACATTTCACATGTGCCATTTCTTAGAGTTTTGGATTTTAGGAAATTAAGTTCTAACCACAAGATTGGTTGCTGAAAACCCATCCTGGTAGCCTAGTGGTTAAAGTCCTTGCCTTGCATGTGCTGGGGTCCCACATGGGTGCCAGTTTTAATCCCAGCAACCCTGCTTCCCATCCAGCTGTCTGTGGCCTGGGAAAGCAGTCCAGGTCAGGCTCAAAACCTTGCAAACTTGCATCTGTGTTGAAGACCCAGAAGAGGCTCCTGGCTCCTGGCTTTGGATCAGCACAGCTTCTGGCCGTTGCAGCCACTTGGGGAATAAATCAATGAATGGAAGGTCTTCTTCTTTGTCTATCCTCCTTTCTGTATATCTGACTTTCCAATAAAAACAAAATAAATGTTAAAATGATTGAGTGCTGATAAATGTTTATGATAGAAAACACAAACTAAATTGGAAACCTGAGCAAAATTGATGACATGTAAATCCTAGTGGCAGCATGAACAAGTTACAATAGGTTGGGCAACTTACAAAGCAGAGGATTATTTCATCGCAACCCTGGAGGCTCCAAGTCCAGACCCAGGGACCATCTTGGATGGTTTCTGGTAGGACTCCCAACCTGACATATGGAGAACTGTCCACTTGTTCATTGCATTAGGTGATGTTTCCTCAATGCATGCACACAGAAATCTCTCTCCCTCTCTCTCTCTCTCTTTCCCGTCCTCTGTCTCTCCCCTCACTCCTGTTCCTCTTCTTATAAGGACACCAACTCTGTGCTTTTCTCTTACTGCATCTTGTCAATAGAACCTCCTGAAGCACAGCTTCAACATAAAGGAATGCTGTAAAAGAATAACTGTATAGTATTACTTGATAATCTTCCCAAATACTGCATTGAAAATTATGTCTACAAAATAGGTATTGATTTTTGTAACATAAAATGGGGCACAAAATTGCCACTCCTTTTGGCTTTTAATGTCATGTGAATTTTAACCTTATCTATTGTCCAAAATATATTTGAAAAGATTTACTGTGTTGTACTCTATAAAATATAAAATTGCACAAACCCAAACAGATACCAACAGTTCACACTTAACAGTTTGTATACCATTGAATTCATTTACTGAAAACTATTTTTAAGGTAGAAAGAACAGTCATTATTCATTATGATTCAGATATGAGTGTAGAAGAAGCTCTTACTAGTTACGCTTGATACTGAGTGTGTCTTGAAATTTCTTCCATCTGCACAAACAATATTTCAGATGAGGGTTATAAATTGCTCAATTTTAATTCCAGGGATAACAATGGAGATTACTGAATGGAGACCCACTTTTGTTTTGAGTTGAAGAGATGAAAAGTACTCTCTGGCAGAAATGAACAGTGTTAGTCTCATCAACACATCAAGAAATGGATTTAATTTTCAGCCATCAAAGATGTAGTTCATAGTGTGGGGTCCGCACTAGCCACACTCTCCTGCTCCTGTGGATATTTATTTTCTTTCTTTCTTTTTTTTTTTTTTGCCACTGTGCAGTGATTGTCACTTTTGAGGTTGTCATCTCTAAGTTGTTAACCAGAAATCTTCATTCTTTCTGCTACCCTTCAGAACCCACTTCAGAATTGGTAATAAATAGGGAAAAAGGTGGGAGAAAAAAAAGTTTGTATTTTTTTTAAATGAACTAGGTTAGTTCTCTGTTGTTATCCAAGCACTGTTCCTTGTAGATAAGTGCAAATCCGAGAAAGGGTAGCTGCATTTCATAGTAGTTTGCAAGCATGGAAACGATGTCACCTCCTGGGGTGCCTCATGTGCAATTGTTCTCAGGATTTCCACAGTAAAAACCTGAGACTTCATGATGCACATCTACTTTGAACAGTTAATGCCTGACGGACCTATGCAAGTCTGGGGTCGGTGAGTGTGGAGACGTCCAAGTAAGGACAGGTCAACGCTGCGCAAGGGTGAATTTATAAGAAGCTCTATCGATACAGGATGAAAGAGCAAGTGGAGAAGAGCTTTTAGAAAGTAGGTTTCCATCAGTAATTCCTTTTTACATTGTCTTTGTTTGCCAATCAAATTAAATTCTTTGAGATTTTCATTCTAAAATGGTGTTTCCTATGCACTTAACCACTCCTTGAGATTATGCAAGCAGTATTACAAAAATTCCAAATTCTTTATGATTTATGGAATATGCTGTTTGCTATTATTGAGATTGGTAAATGACTTCTTTAGTGTGATACATGTGTTTAAGGCAATTTGGTTTATAAGATCTATGCTATGTTAGAAACAGATTGGTCTTTCAGTAGTGGAAGCACATCTGAAGTTAATTTAACACATGGAAAATTAAAAATAAGTACTTTCTCATGTACATGTGTATATTTATATTTTCACACATACATATCATTATTATTAATGAAATTCCAGGAGAAATGAGAAGATTGAAATAAATTCCTGTTTCTCACTTGAGCAAATAGATCCTTTATGATTGATTTCATCATTTCCTTTGTTAAATAAATGCAAAAAACAACCATGTTTGGCAACAAAATTTTTAAAACCCAGGCAACAGAATATTTACCTTTCTATTTTATGAAATGGAGCAAAAAGTAATGTGTACAGAACAACATTAATAATAAATACAGAGAATATTAAAAAGTATAGGCTGTTGTCAGGAAGTAAATTTTGAGGATCACCATGTCTCTAAGGAAAAAAAAACTTAAATCACAGATGAATGTGCTATTTTTAGTTTATTAATCATATTATTGCAATTTATTTTATACTCTATTAATGATTCAATGCAATATTGCTTTACTGAAAGTAAAAATTGCTAAAATGCTACTATTACCATCAGTTGTCCTTGGTGAGGGACCCGTCATACACCTACAAACTCAAATTGAAATAGTAAGACAAGTAAATTATCTTAAATTTTGTAATATATTGTTGGTGAGTTTGCACTACACTTGATCTTAGCCAAAAGGCTGAGAAGCAATGTTGGTGAGTTTGAATTTTTGTGGTTGAACATGCTGTAATGGGCATAATCTATACTCAGATTCAATAGAAGTGTTCGCATGTATGTAAGTTTATAAGAAAATAACTGGTCTTTGAAAGAAATATTCTAAGCTATGGTTACCACAAGTTAAACAGACAGTCAGCTCCATCAAAGCCTGACTGCTTGTATTGCATCTTTGTTCTGACCCTTTATATCTCAATAATGCTTCCAGATCCAGGACAGATCCTGCCCTCTCTGAGCAGTGCTAATCCATGGATTCTCTGAGCAATGTGGCTTGGTGTTTGAGTGCATGAGCTCTGGAATCCGAATGCCAGCTTCTCCACCATAGATAGGAACCAACAGAAACGAATCTTCAGCTGCGAGATGGGGAAGTTATAACATTGGCCTCATGTTATGGTTGGGGATTTCAGAGTTAACAACTCTGAAATACTTCGAAGAGTGACCAGATTCTTTTCAAATAAACATTTATTTATTTGGATGCCAGAGTTAGCGAGAGTGGGGAATCCTCCACCTGCTGATTCACTCCCCAGGAGCGTCCTCTGGGTCTCCCAGGTAGGTGGCAGTGGGCTGTGTTCTGCTCTTTCACAAAGCCATGAGCACAGAGCTGGATGTGAAGTGCAATACTCGGCAACCACTTGAGATGCTCGCATTACAGGTGACAACTTCTCATGTACGACACTGGACCCTCAAGTTAGAGCCTTAACACGGGTCCTTATGATTAGTGTATCATTTTACTTAACCAAAACACCATGGTTAGTAATCTTACTTGTTTTCTGTTTTTAGATTAGAAAGTTGAGATTTAGAAATGGTATGTATCTTGTCCAAGGATATATATCTTGTAAATATTGTAGCCTGTATGGTAACGCAGACTGGATAAATAGAATACAAAATTCATTCGTTTATCTCTACACTGTAATTTTGCAGCCCACATGCATTTTTTCTATTTCTAGCTAGCACAATTCTTACATTTCTGCTGATATTTTCAGCAGTGTTAAAGTTATTGCAACATTTCCAGTGCACTGCTTTGTAAATGCTAATTCCCATGTGTTTCATTTGTCCACATAAGTTAGTGTGTTGTCAAAGAGATGGTCTGCATCTTAAAACAAACAAGGAAACCATCAGAGCCTGTGTTATACTTAGCACTATTTGCCGAGTAAGCAGGATTTCATTGGAGTAATTTGGAATGGCATACTCTAAAATATGCACAAATTCCTGCAGGTCTTGTGGTGTAGGTGGTGAACACAGGTAGTCACATCCCATATCAGAGTGTCCGGTATCAAGTCCTTGCTACTGCTACAGAGATGAAAAGTTGGCTGGAAGAGTCCAGGATCCCTAACACAAAGGGAAAAAGTACAGTGAGTTAAGGCAGAAGAAGTACACGACAGTGTGCCTCGTGGCCAAAAGTCATGTGCAGTAACTGACATGCACTGTTCCTTCTGAGTGACATGTCTGAGTTTGCTCCATAAAAGTAGGACCACTTGGTGTGATTACAACATATAGAATAGTAATTTATAAATCGAAACATAGTGCATGTGGGATATGTTCGTTCAAAAGTCAGATGGAATATAACATGCTTCCCTAAGTCTAAGCTAAGCGATCTTGTTTACAAAATGGACAGATGCCTTCCTCTGTTCAGCAGTGTATCCCTTACACTTTGTGCCACAGACACAATAAGTAGCTAAGAACTAAGGGGACCCTTACGAAAAAGACCAAGCAGAGGAACCGACAAACCAGTTTCTTAGCCTTGAGGCAAGTGTCCCTGTGGTTTCAGCTGCAATGGAACAGGTTGAACACCACTCACATTCAGTGACAGAAAGTGGAAAAGCAACTTGAACACACAAACTTTCTAAAAGTTTTATTTATTTATTTGGAAGGCAGGGTTAGAGAGAGAGAGAGAAAGGGAGAGAGAGAGACAAAGTTTGTCATCCCTGACTCACTCCTGAAACGGCCTGCAAAGAACAGGCCAGGAAAGTGGGAGTTTGGACCTTCACCCCCCTCCCTGAATCTGCCATGTGGGTGCAGGGACCCAAGTCCTTGGGTGAGCTCTGCTGCTTCTCTGGACACGTTAGCAGGGAGCTGGATCAGAAGTAGAATGCCCAGGACTGGAACTGGAATTCACATGGATGTCAATCTCACAGGCGGTGGTTTAGCCCACTGAGTCACAACCAACCCCAAAGACATGCATTTCTGGAGGAACACTTTGATAAAGCCATGCAGAAATGTCACTCTGATAAAATGTCATTAATACATGATCATTAGTGTATGAGTTAGTTTATATATGTAAATTAAATGTTATGTTTCCCCAAAATCCAAAGAAAAAATAGAGGCTACTTTTCTAAGCAAACAATTTCAGTGTGAGAATGAAGGTGTTTAGTGTAGGTATCTTGTGTACTGCAGCATGGGCTTGTTCTTTGTGAAATAGAAAGCTCTCAATCTGTAAAACACTTCTCTCCACAAGCATGAAGATACAACATTATAAAAGTGAGAGTTCTTTGGAAGAGAAACCACCTACCCAAGGAACAGTAAATCTCACATGGAATTCACCTGCTACTATGATGATATGTGTCAGCAAAATGTCCAATAGAAATTCCAGGAACCAAACAGAATCCCCAAAAACAAATTTCCCAGGAAACAAAAGCATTACTTCACACAATCACCTTTCAATGGCACAATATTCCTTCCCAACCATTTAAATTTTGTGCTGTACTTTTTACTCAGAATTTTGGAATTACTTCATACAATTAAGTTAATTTGATGACAGGACTGGTGTTGTGGCATAGCTCATGAAGCTGCCACCTAAAATGGCAGCATCCCAAAAGGCACCATTTAGAAACCTGACTGCTCCATTTCCAATCAGTTTCCTGCTAATGGCCAGGAAAAGCAAGAGGAAATCGACAGAGTGTTGGGCCTTTGCACCCACATGGGAGACCCAGATGCTGCTCCTGGTTTTTGGTTTTGGCAGGGCCCAGGGCTGGCTGTTGTGACCGTATGGGGAGTGAGCCAACAGAGGAAAGGTTTCTCTTTCTCTTCCTTCTTCCTCCTCTCCCTCCCTCTCTATAACTGTCTTTCAAATAAATCAGTAAATCTTGAACACATAATTTGACAAGCCCACATGACAACACTACTTTATTTGTCCTATCATTTCGTTCAAATCGCTCATGCACTTGTTGATGCCTTGAACGTTAAAAAAAAATTAAAGTGTCAAATGAAAAAGACAAACAGGTAACACAAAAATTTAAATGGAACAGCAGTAAGTAGGTTTAAGATTTAATTTGCCCAGGAATACAGACATCCAGTAAAGATGTTGATCCTCTTTAAGAGAAACATTTCCCCTCAAGGTTGTGACATTAAGGAAATTTCATATCCTTGCCTGATAAGTAACCGCAAGCTTGGATGTGCATAATTCTATGGATCAATTTTGACACCGTTGCTACTCTACTCTGTTAATCTGCCCTTACCACATGACACAGAAATCAAGTGACAAACTTCCTAGTGTCAGGGTCACTTCTCAAATGTCCATAACAGCTGAACTGAGTTGGGGCCAAATCCAGGAACCAGGAATTGTAGCTGGGTACCCCTGCTAAATGCTGGGGCACACACCAACCAGCAGCTGGCATCTGGTTGGGCTATGACTTGGTATCTAGCATTCAGAATGCAGGGTGACCTCTTCTCTGACTCAGTTGTCCTTTACTGCTTTTCTGAACATGATGTAATCTCGGGACACTTGTTAGAACTTCTGTAAAATCTGTAGTCAAATAAATCTTGGAGGGAGAATCTTGGAGAGAAGGATTAAGGTGCATAAACCTAACAGGCTGAGGAGCGTGGACAGTATCAAGGCATCAGGTAATAGTAAGAGTGAAGCAAGAACCTCTCTTGTAGCAGTACTCAGAAAGCCTCAGGTCAGTGGGGGCGGGCCGCTCCAGATTTGACACATCCTGGCATTACTGGATACATCATTTTCATAGCTTGTTCACTGGTTCCAAAAACAACAGTGTACTCAGCCATTGCAAATGACTAACCATAATTTATAACTCCGTCTCATTAAATTGTATCCTGTTTCACTTAATAAAGAGAATGAAGTTGGAGCATTCTCATTCTGTTCCCACATCAGCTCTTGCTCTGTGTAAGATGTCTGAGTGCTGAGCCTGTTTCTGAATTCTCACTTGAGGACTGTTCACTCAGTGTTTCACTCAAAATTAGATCTCATCCCATCTGGTTTTGCATCAGTAACAGATAGTCCCTTCAGTTGGGAGAGAAAACACATTGATCACGGGTTATTACCGTGGTGATAGCTGAACACGCTCCATCTTAAGTAGGAGCACTGTGGATGGTGGGGAGCAGTTGAAACTCATGTGGAGAGCCACAGGGCTTGGCACCTCCAGCCCCACCTGGAGTTCAAGCACTTAACTCTCTCTACCAGGTTAGTTGAACCTAAGGGGAAACCATCTGACTTTACAGTTGGTTTTTCCTCTGTCTTTATGTTTCTAGTAACTTGTTAAGACAAAACAAACAAGGTAGAAAAGCAGGGAGTAGACAGAGAGCATTAGCATGTTTATTTACATCAGCGTTACTGAGAGAGGGGAATCAGAATGCTGTGAAAAATACAGGCAGATATTGAAGGGGTGATTTCTGCATTGCCTGAGAGTCCTGGAGGACGCAATGTGACTGGAATGTGATTTTCCTAAATAATTGGCAGGAAGAGCCCTTACATGATGAAGAAATAAAAAGATTGTTGGAGGGGAAATGTCTGATAGAACAATTAGAAAGCATGAAGTGATGCGTTTTGTTTTTTTTTTTTTTTTTCATAGCTGCTTAATTCATAATGGTTTTATTCCCTAGTTTTCCCAGACTGAGGCCAGTATATTTCCTGGTTTAAAAATGACAACAAATGCCATATCATACCGACTGCCCTTCATAGTGACACTTTCCTACTTCCCCTGTTTGCACAATACTATTAGAAAACAGCCATCCAGCCAACTCAGGTGGTCTTCCTGAAATACGAGGGAAGATAAAAGTGCATGAAGTTCCAGGTACAGACTGTGGGCAGGGAGGCACAGAGCATGGACTGCCAGGGACTCTGCAGGGGTTTGGAAGATGCGTCTACAGATGCCGCCAGTCTGCCAGCCAGATGCCTCCGACCGCAGGAACCAAGCAGGTATTTTCATTGCGCTACTTGGCGCGTTCGTTCGCCATCTTCTGCCGCTTCGTTTGCACCTCCATTTCTGTGACACCAGGCTTCTCTAGCATTTCCCAACCTCCCTGGCTCTGCTTTCTGCCTCTTCACATCCAGCACCATCATCTTTCCCTTCTGTGCACATTGGTGCTCAATACTGACGCCCTGTTTCATCTTTTTTGCTCCCTCCAATCTATTATTTGCTTACTCTTCCACTTCAAGGCACATTAAACGCTTCAAAATCCTGACACAATTAAACTGAAACACAGTCTTTGCCTGCTTTCTGTGCCACTCAATCCAAATATAGTTTTCCATTCAGTTTCAGGATTTTTGATGAACCAGTCATTTACACTGAAATTCTTGATGTCATCGTGGACTCCTGCAGTCGAGGCTTTCTGTCCTTTCCCTTCTCCTCAAGCATCCCTGCTGTCTACTTGGATCAATTTTACCCCCACTAAGCTTGCTTTTCTGATGCACCTGCTTCTAGCACCACATTTCCAAAATCATAAAATTTGAGTAATTTTTGTTAGACTAATTTGCTCTTATAACCACACTGGTTGAAATGTTTACCAAATCCCATTATTGCTGCACAAAAGAGTACACATTGTAAATACACACACATACACACACATACAGAGAAAGAGGAGAAAGAGAGAGAGGGAGAGAAGGAAAGACAGGGAGGGAGAGAGAGGGGGAGAGAGGAAGAAGAAGAGAGAGAGAGGGAGAAAGAGGAAGAGAGAGGAGGAGAAAGAGAGATGAAAATAGTAACAGCACATCATCTCAGGGTCTCACATGGCCTGTGATGACATTGTCAACCATTCTTGAATCATTGCGAATTTTCACTTATTATTAGTTTTGGCAGAATTTCTAATCCTCACTAGATTTTGGCCAAAAACGTCAGTTTCTTGTCCTTGAAGCCTCAATTGGGTTGCTCAAAATGAAACAAAATGAAACGAAACAAAACCAAAGGGCAATTTGTTTCCTTGAGAGACTAAGTGACAGCTGGAAAGCACAGGTAGATTTTCATCTTGGGAAGTAGTGTTTGGCCCCTTTGCATGTTCTGTTCCCTGTATGACAGCACTAAGTTCAACCACAATAAGAAGGAGGGCTCACCAGGGATGGTTGGGGGCTCTGTGAGAAGCTTCTGGCACATTCTCTGCATGGGCTCTTGCAACACCCATCCTTTCTGGATTTGTGTGAAGACATGTAACACACTCCATTGTTTTTCTTTCGAAAAAATAAACGTTGTCTTATTTTTGGAAAAAAAAGTTATTTTTCTTGACTTGAAAGGAGAAAGAGACACAGACACAGAGATCGGAATCTTCCATCAGCTGATTCGTTTTCCAGCTTCCTGCAACAGCCAGGGCTGTACCTACAATGTCATGATACACTTAAATAACAGAATGATGGACTTGTGACTGCTGCGGAAGGACTATGCCATGGTAAGACAGCGGGCAAGAACAGTGTGGGTGGGAGGAGAATGGGTAGGGCAGAAGGGGGACTCCCTGAACCTATGGAGCGTGAGCATCAAAAATAAAAATGAAAAAACTTAAATTTAAAAAAGAAGAAATCCTGACCTCAGTCCAGGTCTCCCATGTGAGTTGTAGGAAAACAACTGCTTGAGGCGACACTGTTGGCCGCCAGAATTAAGAGCAAAATACAAACCCAGGTGCTCCTTCCAATAGGCGATGCACATGTCCAAATGGCACCCTAACCATTGCTCCAGGTGCCCACTGCCCAGGTTCATTGGACATGCTTTGGTGAGCCAGCTTTAGTTCCCTAGCCAGGAGGGAGAACTGATATTTATACTTCAGATCCACCTCTAGGCAGAGCCTGGTGTAAAATTCTCACCATACTCTCATTGTTGTATGTCTTATGTGCATTTTCAGTTACAGTGTTATGGTATGTGTTACACCATACTGAACTCATAATTTTATGTGTTTCCCATTAAAATCATTATTTAATGTTTGAATTTAGCTACTTTCAATGCTCTGCCTAAGCATCAATAAATATAAAATGAATGGAATAATCTTAATTGGTAAAATCAATTATAATAATATCTACTTCACAGGATGCAATCAGATTAAGCATAGTACTTTAAAATAAAATGTTCTTTAATAATTACCATTCACAAGCCATTGGTTTTGGGATCATCTTCTTGCCTCACCGACTGTGAGAAGATAAATCCGACAAGGCTCCAAAGAGGGTAGACTCATTGGAAGTTGTAGACTTCCTTAATAAAATTATCTGGTGTTTTATAATCAGGAATGTATGTGCATTCCTCATTATTCATTTACAATTTTCAAAATTTTA
Source organism: Ochotona princeps (assembly GCF_030435755.1). NCBI lineage: Eukaryota > Metazoa > Chordata > Mammalia > Lagomorpha > Ochotonidae > Ochotona > Ochotona princeps. Next base: position 3,663,206 of record NC_080849.1, read on the forward strand.
TAAAGTTTTATATTAATTAATTAAGCAAATAAGCTTCACAAAGTGTTTCCCTTTTTATTTTATATATTTCTGCTTGCTAGCCTGAAGTTTCAGAAATGCATAATACAGTTGAGTTAATTTTCCTTACCATGAATCAAAATACATTTTTACACTGATGAGACTTCCTTTAATATTTTAGTCAGTAGGAGTGAACATTTGTTTTGAGACTGTAGTATGAAATGTTGACTACTTGGAAAATAAGAATAGATTTGGAGTATATTTGTATATTTGATTTTTTAGCTAATACTCGCTATTCTATTGGGCTCCATGTAAGACATTCCTTTTTTGCCTCTGTAAATTTTTTTTTAAAGATTTATTTATTTTAATTACAAAGTCAGATATACACAGAGGAGGAGAGACAGAGAAGAAGATCCTCCGTCGGATGATTCACTCCCCAAGTGAGTGCAATGGCCAGTGCTGCACCGATCCGATGCCGGGAACCTGGAACCTCTTCCGGGTCTCCCACGTGGGTGCAGGGTCCCAAGACTTTGGGCCGTCCTCGACTGCTTTCCCAGGCCACAAGCAGGGAGCTTGATGGGAAGTGGGGCAGCCGGGATTAGAACTGTCGCCCATATGGGATCCTGGCGTGTTCAAGGCGAGGACTTTAGCCGCTAGGCCATGCCGCCGGGCCCGGCTCTGTAAATTTGTAACTGTGTGATTTAATTCAGTTTTATGCCTACACTGGATTTCTGTTAGAATAACATGTCACTGTAAAATAGAACTATTAACATCTATTTGATCAGAGTGCCATTCAAAATATTTCCACCTGAAATACAAAAAACTGAAACATAGTGTTTTAAGATTAATTATTTAATTAAGATGCCATAGAGTCAGAGGTACAGAGTGTTTCCAACTGCTGGTTCACTCTCCAGTTCTTGGAAGGCCAGGGCCAGGTCCTACTGGAGCAGAAGGTGGCAACTGATTTTACATTTCCCAGTGGGTGGTAGCAATTTCAGCTACTGGCGCCATCACACACTCATCCTCAGGGTCTGCATTTTCAGAAAGCTGGAATTGGGAGCTGGGCCCAGAAATCAAACTCAATCACTCTCACTCAAAACAGAATAATGTCTTCCTAACTTCTAAGCTAAAAGCCTATCCAACATATTCTTAATGTGTCTAAGAATATGTTCCTTCTTTATTATTCAGTGTTAACTACGGACATTACAGGTACTGTTAGATATTTACCCGAATACATTATGGTATCGGTTAGAATACACCCTTGATACTTCAGGTACATTAATGTTGCAATGTTGAAGCACGAAAGTGCATTCTTGTGTCTTTGTAGAAAAGGTCTCAGATATTCCAGTTAATGAAAACTGTTTAATTCCCTTGCCACTAACAACAAATCAACAAACCATTACTAATGGCAGGATTCAATTTGTTTGAAATTTATAGGCTCAATATAAATTCATGCTATTAAATAGTAAGTTGTGCAGCAGGACAGATAAATAAGGTAATGAGTTTGAAGTTATCTCCAAAAAATTACAATGGACATTAATGGTGCTTCATCAGAACTTTATTATTCAGATTATTTTCACGTGCATATTCAGTAGGACTTACTCAGTAGTACTGAGTAGCGTTACTACCAGAATCTACCCCTTGCCCAAAATCATGCTGGTTGCCAAGAGAAAGTGAGTAGGCGTGGGTCAGTTTTGAGCTTTCTTTGCTTGCATGTACTTATACTGAAGTCAACCAAATAGTCACAGAGAAGATTTAAAGCGACAAGGATTAGTATCAGGGGGAAAATCGATATTGACACAGAGTGCATTAAAAGAAGAAGTACCAGGTTTGGGGTCAGAGATATCTTCTCTCTGAAAGTTACATTTGAGCCAGGACCAATGACAGGGAGAAATTTACCAAGCAGGAAATACTGACCACCAAGGTCTCTTCATGGGGAAAGAAAAAACCATTTGCCAACTCGGTCCTAGTTGTTTTACATTTGACATCCATCACCTTCTAGAAGGATAAGAGTTAAACATAGATTACATTCTGTTTTGTTTATACAAAAAAATCATTGAAACTTATACAAACGTGCTAGTGTTTTGCAATTTATTTAAGAAGTAGTTATGTTTTCAGGATCAAATATAATTAAAATTATTCAGGGCCAAGAAAGTCATAATTAAACTATAAGGAACAAGCAAACAAAAACAAATTAAAGTCACCCTTGATGACAGGAAATGTGTACTGTGTGATCTGTGTTTCATTTACAAAAGAAGCAAGAATTTCCAGAACTCAATTTGCTTAACACCAAGTTGAACAAATTCATTTTTAACTGTTTAGTCCATATTTTTTAAAAAGTGTCTTTATGAAATTTTGAAAAATTATCAACTGTCAAGTTATGATTACATATTTTAAGTACACAACACTTTTGACACAAGTGCAAATCAATTAAATTACATCTTCAATGAAGAAAAGTAACTTGGTCCCCTCATCAGAACAGTTGAGATAGGAAAAGCTACATAGGTGAGGAAGACTCCACAAAGCACCCGCAGTGGACACTCTGGCATTAAATCCTGTGCGCTCCGGGCTGCAGAGTTCAGCAGCTAGGATGATGAGACACCCCAGGCCGTGTTTAACAATGGGTCCTACCCAAAGGGTAGCCAAATTTCTTGTCCCTTTATGGGCAGTCCTTTGACCATTTGGACCAAGGTGCCATGTTTGGCTTCCACCCTTCCTCAGAGGCCAGGGCATAGGGGATCTTCCTAGATAATATCATTTAACATAGAGCGCCTTGGGTCCTTCAGAAAGAGCCTGGTTTTGTAAAACCTGGAAGAGGTTTTACAAAAAAACTAAACAACAACAACAACAACAAAAACACAAAGACTCACTCCAAGGAGCAGAGGCAGAGTAGACTCAGTTCTCTGAAGTCAGTGCTCTAAGAAACGCTGGACCAAGAGCCCGGGTCAGGGAGGAGCCTGTCTCAGGCCGCTTTTGGCCCACCCAATAGAGAAACCCAGTCTACTTCGATGGCTCCAAAGTCTCCTCATGCTTACCTGGTATTCCTTCTTCTTTCTCCTCCTGCCCTTACCAACTCCAATCTGCTTCCTTTTAGTACCGATTAAGTCCATTTCCAGAACTACATAGGAACTGTAGAGTATACACACTGGTGTGCTTGCTTTCACTCAGCAAACTGTGAGATCTGTGGGCATAATGTTGTATGTGTTAATGTTCTGTTTTCTTTCAGAGCTCAACAATTTCCTCTGGAGTGACTAATCTCTGTTTCTAATTATTTCTTTACTTGTTGTTCAGCATTTGGTTTCTCTTTTAGTTTTTCATTGCTCCTGCAATTGTTACTGCTTTTCATTCTTGAAAAAGACGTTTTATTTACTTGAAAGATATAGTCAGAGAAAGAGAGAGAGAGAGAGGGAGGGAGAGAGAATCTTCTGCCTGTTGGTTCCCTCACTGCAATGCTGATGAAGTAAGGACCAGGTTGAACCCAGGAACCAGGGGCTTCATGCCGATCTCCCCTGTGGGTGGTGGGGGCCCAAGCACTCAGCTTGTGCTCTGGCACATCAGCAGGGAGCAGAATTTGCCAGGATTCAATGCCATGCTCCCTCATTGCAGCAACTTCACATGGATCACTGGCCTTTGGAATGACCATTCCAGCGGAAGCTTGGCGATGTCTTATTTCTCTCAGGTAAATACCCAGAAATAAAGTGGCTGTGCAATATAATAAGTGTATGTTGACCTATTAAAGCAGCTCTTCAATGGATCTTAAAGGTATCACACTGTATAATCTCATTAGCAACGTGCTACACTTCTAGTTCAGCCAATTGGCAACATTTGAAATAACCAGAATTTTAAATTTTGTGTGAAGTGTATTACAGTATGATGTCAAGTGCATTTTCAAATGTCTGTTTGCCATGTGAATATATTACTTGAACAAATGTTTGCTCAGATAATTTGAACATTTGCCATCTTATTTGCTTATTTATTTATTTATTTATTTAGTTTGGAAGTTTTTCACATATTCTGCTGGAAAGTCTTGTATCAGGGACACTATTTATAAATGTTTTCTCTTACCCATGATTTAGTCTTTCCTTCTATGTTAAGAGAGCAAAAATATTCCGACTGATGAAGCCAACACAGTTGCAAGTCTAAATATGCTCAGCTCTATGATGTCGGCATGGAGAGAGATGTGGTTCTCATCGCAGAGCAAAGAAAGGGAGATAAAGCAAAGTAGTTGAAGGCATTTTCATTGGCCATGGAGTCTGAATCAACTAGTGAGGAACAAAGACCAGTACAAACATCATAAGCCTGTTGGGGTGCAGAATTTGGGGATTCGGGGCAAGAAGGGAGTGTCTTGAGCAGGCAGGAGATGTTACTGGAGGTGGGTGCAGGCAGGAAATGCGACTGCAGGTCATGCTGCAAAAGCACGCTGAATCCTTTTGTCTGTTTCCTGTTGCAGGATCTGGCAGCTGCAAGCAATAGGGCACACCCCAAAACACTGTTCAGAAGAAAACAGATGAAGTGAAATAAAGGTTGTTGTGCACTTTGGCTACTTGGTTAATTGTGGATTGAGAGATATATATATATCCTTATTGAATGCAGGTTATTAATATGTAACCAATTCTATGTTGAGAGAGAGAGAGAGGCAAGAAGGGAGGAAGAAAAAGAATCAGACCCAGCCCTTCTAACCTTGGAGTAGTGCACTTGGCTGGTCTGCATTATTCTATTTAAGCAAAGTCACAAAATGGTGACACGAGGCAGGTTAATTCAAGATCTGAGTAATGAATCAGAAGTTGGGCATTCCACGTATTTATAATAATGAAGGGTCATCTAATTCACAAACAAAACAAACAAATAAAACACATTTTTCTCACCACCCACTAAAATAAATGGCCATTGTCTTTGCCACTCACACTGTTTATCTCACAGCAATTCCTGTTCCTAGACCTCACCGTTGCACCTGTGCCAGTTCTGCTCCTAAGCTGACCTTACTACCTCAGCCATGCTTGGGGTGGTCTCACTTGCTGACAGCACCCAGTCTCCAAACCTCTCTAAATAGGTCAGTCAAAACCCACATCCTAAACTTGGTTCTGCCTAACATTTTATTGAGATGTTCCCTGTGAATTGTCCCTGCTTGTAAGGGCTAGCTGGCCAACTGTTCAGTGGTTTAGTTACAGGTGAGGGACTGGTGTTTGTTGTACACTATTTTATTTCAACAAATGAATCTTATTTTTATTTCTATTTTTTCATGAAGTGCTTCTTTGAAATTTATATATTTTTATTTATATATTTATGTGTTTTTATGTATTTATTTATATATTCTTAAATTTCAAAGGTAGAGTGAAGAGAGACAAGGGGAGATCTTCCATCTGATGTTCACACATCAAATGGTAGCAATGGCTGAGGTTGCTTCTGCAGTTTCTCATGATTTCCAATTTGTGTATTTAATGACATTCATACCAACAAAAATTTCAAATAATTTTCCGATTGTTTTAATTTGTTTAAAAAGTAAGTGATTTTAGAGGTGGAAAAAGACACACACACACACACACGCACACAGAGCACCCCTTGCTGTTCTTTTCTCTACTGTCCACGGGTGAGTTAGATGACTGGACTGAGCCAAAGCAGGGGTCAGGAACTCCGTCCAGGTCTACCCCACGGGTGGCAGAAACTCAATTACTGGAGCCATCACTGTTGCCTTCCACGTCTGCTTTGGCAGGGAGTTGGAGTCAGAAGCCAGAGGTGAGAATTATAGTCAGGCCTTCCAGTGGAAATTATGAGGTCTTAACCAATATCCAATACTAAACATATATTCATAATATGTTCCTTAGTGTCTCTAGATGCTGATAAATAAAATGTCAACTCTTATGCTCTTAATAGTTGTTATTACCTTGCTTGCTTTTAAATACATTATTTATCAAAAATCTGTAGTCTTCTAAGTCTAAGCATCAGTTCCTTCTACCGTTACACATACACTTTTGTTCTGCCTTATGTGTTCTTAATTGTTGAAAGAGTTCTGAATTGGATCTTTTGATGCTTTAGGATTCTGTTGGAATGAAGAAATGGAAAACAATTTGCATATCTCCCATCCTGTGGCAGACTCAAGGTAAGGGGTGCCACATGGTTCTAGCAAGCTGTTGATAAATCCTGGAGAAGAAATATGTCAAAGTTAAATATTTCCAGGAGCTTTCTTTCAAGACAATTAAGACAGAGTTAGCAATGTGGAAAGGCCAAGGACTTCATAAATTTGCTGAGATTGTCATCACTTCATTTGAACACATTGGGTTGAATATGTTGGCCGTATTTTAGCTGAGTAAGTAATTACAGGAGAGCAATTTTAAAGCCTGAAAATTCTTTTTCTTAGTAGCTTAGTTATATTAAAAAGCTCTAGTTTTATAATTTTCCCAAAGGATAATTTTTCATGCTTTTTTGTGATGTTTTATAAGGTGCGTGAAATATAAGATTTACAATTTACATAAAATTTAAAAGAAATTCCAAAGTCACTGTTCTAGAAAATAAATTAAATAAAAGAAAATAATTTTGTACCAATTTTGTTTCTGCTATGTTTGTAACCTATGATAACAGTTCCTTAGATTTGCCTGTGCTTCGTCAACTTATAATTAATGCAATTGTTTACTTATTTGCACTGATGAAGTAATAAAGTCTCAGTATTGTTCTTTCAGTTTGGGAAGCATCTCCAGTTTTCATATACTTTCCACTGTTTGTTTTGTGGAAACTAGACAAAGGTGCTCTGAATTGGCAAAAATGTTCTTGCCCCTTATCTTTTTTATACTTGTGTATTATACTTAGGTATTCTCTTTTCAAATATTATGATTATCTCTGAATGTAGCTATCCTAAAAAGCAAAGGACGTACAATTTCATTGTCATTTGAAGTATGCTCTTTCATAATGCAGCTACATGCTGATTTACATGTAATACAGATTATAACGCAAGTAAAAAAAAATCAAAATTAGTCAACAGACTTGAAAACAAACCAAAAGTTTCAACATAGGTATTTTCTTCATTGGGATTTTATTATGATAAAAATATCAGACAATTATGTTTGTTCCCATTTTATAAAAAATAACAAATATGATTTGGTTTTTTAGAAGTATTTAGAAATCTTTTCAATATGAGCTATCGTTTTCCTCTTTGCAAATATAAATGCTTCCTTTGGTGAAATCTACATTTAAAGAGTCTGCATAGATGTGTTTCTTTAAATTTTATTTATTTAAGACACAATGACTGAGAGGGACAGAAAGAGAGAGAGAGAGAGAGAGAGAGTTTTCTACCACTGTTTCTCTCCCTTCAACAGCCTCAGCAGCCAGGGCTGAGCCTGGTGGTAGGGTCCAGACACTGCAGTCTTCATCTGCTGTCTTTCCAGACACATTAGCAGGCAGCTGCTTGTAATTCCAAGCCATTGCAACTCCAACTTGCATTGTATGAGATAACAGTTTCATCAATGGCAGCTCAAGCTGCTTCAACAACATTGATCCTGCTTGTTGATTTACATAAAGCTAAATAAATAAATCATAAAAAATCTAAATGTGTTGTCAAGTTTCCTACCAAGCTGATGTTCAGATTTGATACCCATTTAACCCTAAGTATTCTCTGATTTAATGTTATGGTTTAGCATTCAAGTTCATGACCCAGTGAGTAGGTAACTATTGAGCCATATCGCACCTGAAGGGCTGTGTTCTCATTATCATTGCAATGGCTCCATGAAGTTGTCAGAAATAGAACTTACAAAGCTCATGCTTTTGGTTGTCTTTAAGAATAAGGTGACATCGTGGAAAATGTGACGCAATGTGTGAACCTTACCTCTCTGGTTTTTGTTTATCTCAGATGTTAGTCCCATGATTCTTTATGACATTGTGTGGTTCTAAAATTTCACAGTAATTTAGAAAATATTTTTTTCACATTTTCTAGTTGACTTGGTAGGATATTTATTTTTTTAAAGCAATTTATTTTCATTGTAAATACAAATTTACAGAGAGATGGTAGTACAGCAAGATCTTCTATCCACTGGCTCAGTCCTCAAGTGGCTACAACAGATAGAGCTGAGTTGACCTGAAACCAGCAACCAGGAGTGAGTAGCGAGGAGCTTCTTCCAGGTTTCTCATGCAGATGTAGTGTCGTTAGGTTTTGGCCACAAGCAGGGAGCTGTATGGGAAGTGGACTGGCCAGGAGATGAACTTCTGCCCGTATGGGATCCTGGCACATGCAAGACGGGGATTTAGCCATTGAGCCATCATATACGGCTCAGTAGGGTGTTTCTTAGAGATAAGTAAGTCTACTGTTAGCAGAATGAAAAAATCTTTAATGCATTGTTACAAGTTGTGTTGTCTAAAAACTAGAATCAGCAAACCCATGTGCCATACCCTCCAAAAAAAATTGGGTTGCTAAAGTGTCCTACATAATGGCCTCTGCAGATAATGTCATCAATGATAAGGGTGGAAATAAACAGTAATATCAACAACAGAAATGTCCACTGATTACTCATCAGTTGTCGGTACTTTTCTAAGAGCTCAGGGAGCAAGTCAGTGAGGACTAACCCCCCAACTACAGAAGCTGACCGGGCAGCAGAATGGTCAGCCTCTTGCTCATCTTCTGGAAGATGGATTGTGGATTGTGGTGCTTACACACCTCTCTTCTGGAACAAGAGCCCTCACTTTGATTCGCAGCATCTTTCCCACAAAGCAGTAGAGTGGTCATAGGAATGAAGTGTACCTTGAGCCCAGTGGATTCCCATGACGGGGCAGGTATGGATCAATGCGCCTGGCGGGTCTGTAAGCACTGGCTGTGGTTGCCACGCTCCCTTCCAAAGTTGGCCCAACACGATTCTGCAGCTGTCTCGGTGCTGTGGGTTAGGTGTGTAGAGGCCCGTATGCAGATTACTGGGCATGCGTAGGGTTTGGGATTTCTCTGCGGGTTCATTACACAGTTGGGCTTGGGGGCAGGTGTGACAGTATATCAAGTTCTACGCAACACATTAGCTTTACTACCTTGAACATTTTTAAACAATAAACCCCTAACAGTGAATTAAATCACATCACAATCAGTTCTTGTCTACCGTACTTTTTAATATGAGACAGGGAATCTCAGAAGTAACTGTAAGCATTGCTGTGCAATGTTTGCGAATACAATTTCAGTGAAATTGTGGCCTGATTGTTATTAGAGTAGTTGAAACTCAGGGTAATCGATTTTTGTTAGGTGAAACTCTAACACAGGGCTGTTATTTATTTATTTATTTTTTAACAACTGACAGACAAAAAGGAATTTGATAGTGTCTGAAACTGAAAAACAAAACTCCAAGTATTTTACTAGCAAAGTGACTGAAACGGATGCATAAACTTTATTTAAGGTAAATTTGTGGATTACAACAGTTTCTGCTGACACTGTCTTTATTTGCAATCCTCTTCTATCTGAACCGCTTTGGTAAATACACAGCTTCAGTCTCTTTACTGTTTTTTTTTTTTCTTTACCTCTTACTTCAAAATAATGCAAAAATGTTGTCTATGCAAGTTTTTATGAATGTAATTTAGCATTTAAAGCTTCATATATTCTTGATGTATATCTGACTGTGCTTCCAAAGTACCCAGAAGTCTCAGAGCAGAGTAATGTTTTTCTTTCAGATCTCTCTTATCTGAGAGACAAGATAATCACTTTCTGGTAAAACACACAAAACATGTAAATTACTGCATTTCTGAATGAAATCATAAGTTAATCAAGTGGCTAATATTTTGTGCTCATCCACACAGATCAGCTCTCCGAAGGAGCTTAGCATCCATAGCAACTATCTCAGAATAACAGTTTGTTTTCCCAGATCACTTTTGTTTGTTTTGTTTTAGATTAAGTATTCCCTAGGCTTATTGTTAATATTTTGTGCTAGCAAACTACTGAACCAAGAAAATATTCTTGCTAGCAACTGTGTTTGAGATTAACTTCTGTAAATTAATTTTCTAAAAGACAAGGGTGAAAACAGAATGGTTGCAATGAATATAGCATCTCAAATATGTGAAATTTATAGAGTCATAAAAAAGGTCAAATTTAAAATCACCAACTGTGAATCTAACTGGGAAAAACACATTGATTTCTTTATAGTCTTCTGGGCAGTTACATATGTAATAACATACTTTATATAGGAAAACTAAGTGGTGCTATTTCATTATTTATCCAAAACCAGTGTGAAAAAAACAAAACTGACAGACTTGGAAAATTGCAGTTATAATCTCACATTCGTCTGCCAGCAATGCTGTCCCCTGAAGTCTGGGATCGGGCCTGGGGGTCTGCATTTTGCCAATTCTGGAGGAAAAGATGCTTCTGCAGCTGGGGACCACCGCTGTGGACCATGCCCGTGGGATGTTAAGCTCCTCTGCCCTCTATCCGGGGTGACTGCCCATCACCTTGGTGTGGTGGTGTGGATGCTGCTACTGGTTTTTTCCTGATATGGCTTACTTCTAATTCTCTTCACACTCACCTAAAATATATCTCTGCAATTTGTTTAATTTCAGTCTTCTGGTTCTGAAGTTTCAATGATCATTCTTTTCGTACATTATGTCTCAAATCTCCCTAAATTGGTTTTCTTAACTCTTCTGTCACACATTCACGTTTTATTTGCTGGATGAGTTTGACACTTGGTCACCACAAATCAATTTTGATGTGCTTAACATTTACAAATCTAAAAACTGTAAAACACTTAATACAGTACTGGGCATATAAATACTTTTGTTTACTATACCTTTGAGAAAATTTGACATAATTCATATTTTTTTTAAAGATTTATTATTATTATTGGAAAGCCGGATATACAGAGAGGAGGAGAGACAGAGAGGAAGATCTTCCATCCGATGTCTCACTCCCCAAGTGAGCCGCAACGGGCCGGTGCGTGCCGATCCGATTCCAGGAACCAGGAACCTCTTCTGGGTCTCCCAAGCGGGTGCAGGGTCCCAAAGCTTTGGGCCGTCCTCAACTGCCTTCCCAGGCCACAAGCAGGGAGCTGGATGGGAAGTGGAGCCGCCGGGACCAGAACCAGCGCCCACATGGGATCCCAGGGCGTCCAAGGCGAGGACCTCAGCCGCTAGGCCACGCCGCCGGGCCCATTCATATATTTTTTTAAAACATTTATTAACATTTATTTTTATTTTTATTGAAAAGTCAGATATACAGAGAGGAGGAGAGACTGAGAGGAAGATCTTCTGTCTGTTGATTCACTCCCCAAGTGGCTGCATCAGCCAAAGCTGTGCTGATCCGAAGTCAGGAGCTAGAAACCTCTTCTGGGTCTCCCATGCAGATACAGGGTCCCAAGGCTTTGGGCTGTCTTCAACTGCTTTCCCAGGCCACAGGCAGGGGGCTGGATGGGAAGTGGAGCTGCCGGGATTAGAACTGGCACCCATATGGATTCCTGGTGCGTGCAAAATGGGGACTTTTGTTGCTAAGCTACCATGTTAGGCCCGACACAGTTCATATTTTTTAACGCGTTCTGCTTTTGTGTCCTAAATTTCATTTGTATTCAGGTGTTCTTCAAATACATTGGATTCACTGTATCATGGGTAAAGTCTAAATGTTTTTGAAAAAAGAGTTTAAAGAATCAATACAAACGTGTTTGTTTAAGCTGCCTAACGGATGTATTAGCATTTCTCCTTCTCCAGGATAAGCATGGATGTGGATTCTTGAGCTAGGATTGTGCCTGTATTAGGTGTCTTCCTGGTTATGCTGCCAAACACTCGCCACAAAACACAGCGGTGTAGTTTTCTCTCCTGTGAAGCTCTAGCGAGGGGAATCTGGCCTCTGCTTCCCACAGCCGGCTACACAGGGTCCGCCGTGGCCAGGACATCTGGGTCCTTTCACTGTGGTTTTTGTGTTTGTGTTAAACCAGTGCTGCAGCTACTGTCAAAGGCAGCTCATCAGCACAGCGTCCGGGGGCGTGCTACACAGAGAAGCATGGGGCATCAGCACGGCGTCCAGGGGCGCTAGACAGAGACGCATGGGACACGGGAGGTGAGCACATCCTAGTTTAAGCACTCAAAGCAGAAATTCGCTGTAATCTGTCTCTCTATATTGGGCAAAATTTCCTCCCACACGGACACCTGACAACTAAGAAAGGCTGAGGGGAAACCCTCACAGAGCTCTTCCATTAGTGCTCATCCTCTGAGCACGACACTTATTTTCCCTTTGCTGGAATGTTTTTTGTTAGAGATTTTTTTTTGCATAGAAGAGAGCCTTGGAACATAACAAGAATGTCTTCCTCCACGGCAAAACTCTGACGTACGTCCTGCTCCTTGGCTCCCTGGCACTCTGAGCTCATGGTCCCTACCTTGTGATGCCAACCACTGTATGTGAAGGTGACATTTGGCCTGATTCAGGCAGCCCTGTCAGGGCAGAGGGTGCAGGGGACTGTCACGGAACATGCTCATGCTTTGGACACTGTTGTTTGTGCTTTGATTATGAGTTGCTCAGTTCAGTCTTAAAGATGTTTAGGCCCGGAGAGTGAGCTCATGGCACAAGGGTTCTGCTGGAGAGGTAGCTGGGCCGGGGAGAGATCCTGATGAGGGTGGGGAGATTTGGGAAAAGTTTTCTCTTTGCTCCCAAACTCACCATCCCGTCTTCTGCAAGTGTTTCACCATTGTTATTTGACATCGCACAGAGGACAGACCAATGGGGCTGCTTTATCTCAAATCGGTTCTCTACAACTGTGAGCTAAATTCATCTCTTCTCTCTGTCATCTCTGGTTCCTCAGAGGCTTCATCGCAGTGTTGAAAACCTGAGTGCACTGTGATTGCCCTGAGTAACAAAGTCCCTTTTTTGAGGTTAATTGTCAGGATGAAAGTAGGCAGTCTCAGCCCCTTTAGACTTCTGCTTGATTTGGCCAATGATGATGGAACAGTGAAAGACAAGTTTCTCTGAATGGAAAAGATCAGGGGAGTGTCAGTGGTTTAATGGGATTTATGATGGGTACGTAGGAGTCTGTAGGAAACACAGTGATCAAAGTCTACCCGGAAATTGTGAGCCTTCACTCAGTCCATTAGCGGAAATTGGCATTGCGGGGGAAGGGGGTGGATAATCACAAAGGAGATTTAAAGTCTTCTGCTCCAGTGATGTACAGGGGAAGACACAGTGCTCATCTCAGGTTCACTGCACTGCAGGAACCAGTACCAAAGCATATGCCGAGGAGTCGGAAGTCTCACTTCATCTGAGACACAGCACAGTGCTACACACTCACTGTGGACACGGAGGGAGGGAAATGTGTCACCGCAAGGGCAAAACTGAGCAACTCAAAGGAACATGAATAGCTGGGACAGACAGCAGTTGCTAAAGAAGGGGCCATAATGATGCCTCTTTGTAGCTGCACTGTTCTGAATTGTATCCTGGCAAGCTGGGAATTATTTGGACATGACGGAGAAAGTTCTCAGGAATTTTAATAAACTCATTTTGTTTTTATTTGAAAGTGTGAGGAGGAGAAAGATTCCACATGATGGTTTCGCTCCCCCCATCCGATGTTCATGAACAAGGCTCAGGCAGGCCCTGTAAGATACGGCACAGACTTCTCACGTGGTGTTTTAACTACCGCACCAAACATACATCTCAAGATTTGATTTGAGTGGTTTTTGTGTGTTTTGAAAATGCTTGATTATGTTGTGGAAGGTGTTGGGAAAGGAAAAGAAAGGAAAAGAAAGCAAAAACCAAAACATGCAGCCAGCCAGCCATGGGATGTCATAGATTAAGCCACTGCCTGCCATTGTGTGTGTAACATCAACGGGTGTGATCCACAGAAAAAGGAGAAAACTGGCTGAAACAAATCTCGAACCACTCCTAAGCCCCTTTGCATTGTCCTGGAACTCTTCCCAGTCTTTGTGTCACAATTGGCCCAAACTCAAATCTTACAATGGGACTGGACAACAAAAAGACTTGGATTTGTTTGAACAGCCAAGAAAATGAGTTGCATCTGAGCCAAGGTAGATTCAGCCACGGGTGCAACCCTGTGGTCCCAGCCAGAAAGCGGTGTGTTTGTGGCTGTTAAATCTAGGGACCCACAGGCTCAACCAGATGATGTCAGCCATGGGTATTTGCTGAAGCCCTTGCAAATCCATGTGGTTGATCCTCTAGCTCTGCTTTGTCCTTCTGTTCAAAAAGCCTCCTCCCTGCCATCTCCAGTCTAACCTTTATGTTGACCACCTCGCTTAGGACACTGCGGGCTGTAAATGTGGTCCAATTCTTTTTTGGAAGATTTGTGATATGTTTTATGCTCTGATAATTGTGCATTGAGATCAATTCATTTTTTTAAAAAAATGTGTTTAATATGGCTGTGCTTTTATAACGTGAACTCTATTTGGAGCTTTTCGTTGTAACATAAGTTCTAATTGAGCTAAGTGGCTGGCAGATGAAAGGAAGCCTCTCTCTGTGGCTGACTGACAGCTGTACTGCCAAGTGTACAACCATATGCAAACGACACAGTCTGAGTCTAGCGTTTCCTCCCCATCCAAAGCTAACATATGGAGGATAAGATAATATACCTTCTGTGGAATAAATTCCAGTGCCTTCAAGTTGCCCTTAGAGATACACCTTGCTTTGACTCCATCCCCCCTGCAAGAAATCACTGTTACAAGGTGCAGCTCCTGGAGACCGCTGCAGCTGAAGCCCTTTGCATTGGCGCCTGGAATCAAGAACCGTTCAGTGCCACTTCGGAAAGACGTGTCTGCTCCAACCATCTGGAAATTCCCTTCATGAGCAAATAATGCTTAGCCCATTGCTAGCACACTGTGTTTGAGTGATTTTATTGTACTCATTTCTCCTTTGTGTTTTATGTCCCTTTGCTTCTTTTTGCATATTCTGCTTGTGTTCTGTAATAAAGCAATTAATTTGGAGTGATCTTTTCCTCTGTTGGCTTATAACTGAATAAGAAAAACTCATACCTCTTGTAAAAAGTCTAATCCTGGTGGATGAAATTCTATTAGGGAATCCCGAGCACCCTGGATAACCCGGCGTGACAGAAGGTGGCATTTTCTTTATCTTCCAAGGCTGTTTGCCATTTTGAAGTGTTTGATCAAACAATCTCATGAAACAGAACACAGCTCCTAGCCTATCAGATGTGTGCATCAGATTCCCAGTCTTATCAGTGACTTAGAAAATTAAAGATTTTGCTGTGATCACGAAGGATGGAAATTGATTTCATCAGCTAACTGAACTTTGCATTCTTTTGTGGTTATCAGCTATAACAGAGAGTTCTTGGTGGTTTTTTTTTAAGTTATAGTAATGCCATGGTGTCATGGGTTACACCATGTTGGCCACTGAAACTAATTTTGGCATGTTTCATCTTTCTAGACCATTAGCTGGGCAGTGGTATACCAGTCATCATAAAAGCCTCTTAACAATCCTGATCATGAAAACGTTCATCGGGCCTCACTCACCCCATCCATGCGGGTGTATCTGATGTTGCCAGTAACTAGTGGCTTCTTCCACAGCATCACCTCTGAGGTGGGACTCTGCCTCCTTCCCGTCTTCCACGGGTAGTTTGGCTGTTGAATGTGACTATCTACAACAAGAGACAGTTTCTTCTTGACTACTTTCCAATGATTGGAACAATAAAAACTGGAAATCATATAGATATTTTTGAGGAATCTCTAGTTGTGCCTTAAAGGTTTCTGAATCTGCCGTTCCCTTTTCTCAATCATTAAATAAAGTGAGCCTTTTGTATATCCTCCAGGTTACAGGCCAACCTATGAAGGCGGATAAAGGTGGTGGGAATTCTGCACTGGTCTTGTATTGACCCCACTTTGGATCATAATTCCATGATCATCAGGTGGAGTTCACTGTAAGGACCTTTTATGCGGTCCTTGAGGGTCAGAGTGGCATTCACAAGGAACCTATGCAAGTTTTCTCAAAAAAGCCTCTTGCAGCTTTCACCCAAACTTTGCAGAGGAAAAACTATGATGTTAATAGGGGAATATTACGGCTGGAGTGGGCTCTCCTAGATTTGTGTTGTTGAAGAGAAAGAACATCATGATTTCCGGAAAAAGAATATCTTGAATTTTGAGAGGGAAGATGAAGAAATAATTTTAACAATGTTTGTGTATCAAGTCCCACCAGGAACCTTCCTGGTGAAGATATAGAGTATGGGAATCTCTCAAATTATTGTGGGTGCCTTAAAGTTAAGAGGTGGTTATATGCTGGGGTCCGTGCAGTGGGTGTGAATAACATGAAGGTGTGAAGAGAACAGCTACCCTGCTTGGCAGGGCCCAGGGGAGCTTCCAGCTGTTTGGCAGGGCCCAGCGGATTTCTCTCTGACCACCTTGACACAGTTTCACCCCCTTTTTGCAAGGACACTCAATCACCCCACTAAGATTTTGTGATCTATTGAGGCATTGTTTGCCCCTGTGGATGGCTTTTGCAACCAACATGAGCTTGAGAGTTAATGTTATTGATAATGTCTTGGTGAGTGGGCCTTTAACTGCACACAGGAGTACAATTAAGCCCATGCAGTTTCTGGACACCTTATTGTGTGTCTACCCATTGCCCTGAAATTTGGCCGAGACATATAGCATGCCTTCTGGGAAATGGCTTGATAAGAATTTTACAAACTAATGGAAGTGATGAGAGTATGGGCTGAAACTGTTATGACAAAAAAAATGTAGCTACTGGCACCCTAAACGCTATCCTGTTACTGGGACCCTAAAGGCTCAGCTTACAGGCCTAATGGCCTTTAGTGCCAATGGCCCCTAATCCCCATAAACCAAGACCCCAGACTTACTAGCCCATACATAATTCAAGGTAGGGGTCTGGTTGTCACAGGTGTGCCAAGGATAGAACCCAGACTTGAGGAGAGCAGGTGGGGACTGGCAAGCCGAGATAGGCAAAGAATGTGGAATCCTTCCTCACTCACCTCTCAAGCTGTTATAAATTGTGCCCCCCCAAGGCTATGTCAAACTGCCCCTAAAAGAAAACCATGTACTGCTTCTGTATAAAAACGGGGGCAGCTTTCTCGCACTGTCCACAATAATCTTGGACTTGTAGTGGTCCGTCTCTCTTCTTTCTACGCCTATTTCACGCACTCTTCTTGAGCTCTGAACTCAGCTGGAGCTGGAATCCGGCAGTTATATTTCCCATTTATTATCAGATATCACTGACAATTTGATTTCTTATATTAACTTTGCTGAGAAGTCTATAAGGCAGCAGCGAATACTTCCTGCTTCTAGTCCTGTCATTCAATCACCTGCAAAGATCCTCACGTATTCATCCCCTTTTCTCTGCTTGTGGATGTCATCTAGCCATTCTGCGGGGTAGACCGACATCCTCCTATACCCTGGTTAGTGGGGTAAACCACTAGGAGAGGTGTGACCCTCAGGCCATCTCCCACTAAAGGATGGAGCCATAAATCCTGTCAGTCAATTTGTGGAGGGGGACACATTGTGGGCAAACTCAAATTATGCCTCAGTCTAGAAACAGGTCTCATTCCCTGTTGGGAATCCTGCAATAATGAACCTTTGTTTCAGGAAGCTGAAAAGGGAACATACGCTGTTGTGCAAGAACAGTGTGTCTACAAATAGCAAAGTCAAGACTGCCGCGTGCATCTTAGATATGAAGTGAGTGAGGATCAAGGCGAAAGAAACGGTCTTGTGCAAACATTGCTGTTGCTCAGAAAAGCAATTTCCTAGTTCCCAGAATGCTCCTCTTTCTCTTGTATCTGTCCTGCTTTCCTTCAGAAGTGATCACACTGTTTGACAAGGAAAGGCTGCTGCTCAAAATTCCCCTCTAGCATTTTCTATAGCAATCAGTATCTCCATTACTATATTATTATTTTTAAAAGAGACTCTAGGCAGTATTCCTTAGAAGCTCATAGCAAAGGATTCATCAAAGAAAACCTGATAAAGAGTCTGAACCTAATCTGCAATTTTGCAAGTACTTTCAAATGTCTTGCTTGACCTTACTGACTCACAGCAAGAAAAAAAAAATGTAATCCTTTTCTTGAGCCCTTGGCAATTGCCTTATTAAGACCTCTGGTTGTGATAATCTTATTCTAGTAAGGACATTCTGCAAATCTCTTCATATTCATTGGAGGTATCCCAAACTTGAACAAGGACCTGCATCATTTAAATGACAATTGCCTTAAGTTCTCCCTTAAAAATCAATAATTTGGCTGTTCTCCGTGTCTCTGAGTTTTGCCTGCTGCTTCAGACATGACCATGAGAGTGTTTTCTGTGATAGGATGTCAGGATCTTCTGCACTGACCACTCTTCTCTGTCTTAGGCTTTGAGCAACTGGATGAAATAAAAATAATTGAGTTTGCAGATTAGACTATTTATACATTTGAAAAACCAACCACAGGCGTTTATTTTAAAACTCACATGCATTTAGAAGCATATCTGTATAATGTATTTCTTGCATAATATCTACTGAGCAATTATCCTAAGTTTAGCACTGTTCTAAGTTCTTTAATTACCCTGCTATTTTAAGTCATCAAAATAAAACTGTGAAGGTTCTGTTGTAAATCCACAATCTTAAATATTACATGCTATTCTGAATACAAGGTAGCAGGAAAGGATTTTATTGATCATCTGCTATAAAATGTTTCAATTAAAACCTTACTCATTTGATAGAATATAATATTTTGAGTACATACAGTATAAAATATTAGAGATGACTGCATGAACTTATGGCTTGAATATATCTCAATGATTTCTCTTTAGTCAGTGTCTTAAACTAACTCCAGGCACTGTGAGATTGAAGTAGCTTGGAAGGGTGAACAGCAAGAATTGTTCACTCATTCTTTTCGAGGTCAGAGCTTCAAGATCAAGGTGCAGTTAGTTTGTTTCTCATGGGAATGGCTTCTGTTCGGCTTGAGTGTATCTTCTCATGGTAAGGGGACAGACTGAGCATGCAAGCTCGGCACTGATCATGTCATGAAGGCTCCACGTTCACAAGCTTTTCTTTCTCTCTTTTTAAAAGAAGATATTTGAACGACAGGGAGAGAGAGAATGAGAGAGAGAGAGTTAGAAAGCAATAGAGAGAGAAGGTGCAGAGGCCCAAATACTTGGGACATCCTTTGCCCCTCTTCCAGATGCACTAGCAGGAAGCTGGGTCAAAAATGGAGCAGCTGGGTCTTGAACTGCTGCAAAAGTGGTGCTGTCATCACAAGTGGCAATTTCAGCTGATTAGATCAAATGCAATCCACCCCACCACTTGGCGTTAGGGCTTCAATGTGTGGTTTTAGGTGGGAGCATCCATTTCAGTCTGTGGCAAACGGCAATCAGTGTGGTCTCCTTGAGTTCATCTTAATGTTTTAGTTCTGTGTGTAAATGACCCCAAGTCATTAAGTCTGTTCATCTAATCTAAGAAACAGTGCAGTCAGGGGGATTGCCAGAATTACCAGAGCTTCACATCAAAAGTCTATTCGGTAAAGGTTCTAATCCAGAGATGTGCAGCATACAGGGAATAGACCTGTGGTAGCCAGTGAAACACACACAGATACAGAGAGTATTCAAATTTCTGTATTGGGTAGAAAAAGAAATACTCTTTTTAAAAAATACTGTTTACCTAGTTGAGAGGGATGCATGCTCATGAAGGCCTCTGTTTAGGGTGCGAATGGTTGAGGAGTGGAGGAGAGTGGGCGAGATAAGTTTTTCAGGTTTTTTTTTCTTCTGTTGGCAAGGGCAGGAGAGAGGAGCGGAGATGCTCCTTGCTGTCCAACTACATCAGTCGCCTGGATTGGGGGACAGTCATTTGATGATGCGCTTAGAGACCTGATATGGGGAAGAATGCTCCAAGGGTGTTATTTGAGTAGTCTTGATAGTGTTGAGATGTTATCAGCTTTTTAGTAAGGTTGAGAAAATATTTCCAAGGACTATGGGCTGATTAAAGCCACTTTGGTGCATCCACAGATCCAGACACTTTCTGCAAAGTTTGGCCAGGAGAGTTGTCCAATCTGTTCTGCTTTCCATCCTCTGATGAGGCTCTCAATGTCTTATGCTGGCCTAGATGAGCTGGTCTCATGCAAAGTGACTGATGGCACAGCCCCACCCCCTCCCTCATGTGGCCCCAGTGGCTTCTGGCAGCCAGGAAGCGTGCAGGGCCTAAAATGACGTGGTCTTGGAAAGAGCTAGGGATTTTGTATTTGTTGTAGCTGTGCACTTTTCTTAATGTTGTAATATCCACTCTACAAATGTTTATTGAAAATCTTTGTACCAATACTATGCTGATTGCTTAAATATTGGGAAAAGAAGGATTTGGGTTTTATTTTTGTTTTTGTTTTTTTGTTGGGCCTCATCCACTTAGTAAATTTGTGTAGCATTTGCTTCCTTGTTTTTCATTGTTTTGGGATCAGATTTTCAAGTGTCGCCATCCTGACTGGCAGTCACTAAGCCCCATGGCCACACCCTACGTCTTGTCTGCATAGCTGGCAGCAGCCACTGCTGGACCACAGTTCCAAACATCTCAGTTCTGGCTGCCCTCCATTCCCTGCACCTCCAGTCCCACTTGCTTGCACACTGCTTTTTAATGTTTCTCAAACCTTTCAGGTGCTCATGACTTGTCTCATTCAAATGAAATTTCTTGATTAATCATGATAATAAGTCATCTGGGTACAACTCCACTGCTCTTGCTCTCATGTCGTCTCTTGCACTTCTTGACGGAAGCACAGTGTGAGGGGACGGAATTACGATTCTCTAAACAGGCTCTGCTTTTGTAGGTGAAAGATGGAGTCAGAACGCAAGCTTTGAGAGAAAGCAGCAGGAAGTAAACGATGCAACTGGTACCGGCTTTGCACATGGATGAAGAGGTCACAAACCAAGGAATACATAGTGTCCAAAAGCTGGAAAATGTCAGCCACAGTGTCTCACCAAGAACTTTTGCACATCTACTGGCCTACCGACAGCCCAAGTTTAGTTTGCTTAGACGCTTTTAGACTTTGACCTCCAAAAAAGTAAGACAGTAACATTTGGGCATTTGGTGAAATCGTTAAGATTCCACTTAGGCATCCCCCTGCCAACCTGAATGGGGGTGCCTGGGCCGGGTTCTGACTTCATGCTCAGGAGCATCCTGGGAGGCAGTAGAGGCCAGCTCAAGGATTTGAATCCCTCCACCCATGTGGGAGTTCTACATTGCATGATCAGTTCTTGCCGTCACCCTGGCTCACTCATGGCTGTTGTGGGTGATCTGTCTCCCTATCTTTCAAAGAAATAAAAATATTAGCTTAGAAGTCATAAAACTTCTAATCTTTAAATAACTTCCAACTCAAATGCATTCCACTTGAGATATCACGTCATTTTCGTTCCATCTTGAAATAAAAAAGTTTTGAAATTTCTGGAATTTCTCTGAACTGCTTTCCATTTCATCCTCCGTGCCACTTCTCCTGACTTAGAGAGTGCTGTTGGTTTTGAACATACTATCCCCCGGGTGCAGGCTCTGTCTTAGTTACAATGATTTAATTGTGGGTTATTGGATGCACTCAGTTGTTTCCTTCTAGGAAGCCATTCCTGGAATTGTCTGGGCATCTCGTTGCTTCCTTCCTTACCTCTCAACCTCTCACAGTCTCAACTTGTGTCATATTTTCAGTAAAGGCCTTTTCTGATTTCCTTTATCTAAAATTGCAATGGTTCCTTCCCTAACTCCCATCTCAGCACAAACTCTTCCAGGCTGTGTCAACATCTCACCTTTTTTGTGTTGCTTCTTTTCTGTCTAGTCCTCTACCAAGGTAAGTGATTCTGTGCTTTGTTCATCGCCATATTAGTGTTAAGTGTGTTCCAGACCCTTGGGTGTTTTAGAATGAATGAAAACATCACATTGTTAAATCTGATCAGTACACACTTACTTAGTTCCCATTCTTCTTTTCTACTTGTGAAAGTAGACTATGTCCTGACTCAGACATTCTTAGTGATGGTTGAACAGTGAGATGACGCGAAAAGAAAGGAGATACCAGGTTGCAGCTTCTTGGTTGAACTCATACATTTCAGAAGAACCATTTCAAAGAAAGTGGTTGGATGGTTGTAATGCTCCTTCTCCATTTGAGCTTCTTTTCAAGAAGTATCCGCCATGACAATGTCTTTTTACATCCAACTTACTTTGACATATTTTCAACTTATTATATTGTTAGTTCACAGACCATCTATCCACAAACATGGAGCATATGCATTGAGAGAAGCTCTTATATTGTATATGAATACAATTATAATCAAAAGACAAAGCTGAGCAAGTAGACATTGGACTTGTAAAATACATTCTCCATCACTAAGGAGCACCACCTTTAAAAAGTGTTTAATCTATTATAGGTTCATAGACTTAGTTTACCACTAAGCGCAATCAACATTCAGCAAGTAAAAATCAGAAAAGTGACAGATGCGCAGGGGTATAAACAGGTTAAGGTGACAATTACATCACACAATGTCTAAATAATTCCTTCACATTTTTCATATTCTTTATTAACTACCACATATTAGAGAAAGCCACCATATTTGTATTTTTGAAATTTTGTCATTTCACTAGCCATAATGGCTTTCCATTGCACCTGCGCTGTTGTCAAGGACAGCACTTCGCTTGTGTCAGGGCTGAGCAGCGTTCAACAGTACGTAGATACAGACACAACCTTTTCTTTCTCTGGGTTGATTCCAGGTTGTGAACTGACCTGATATAAACATGGCGACGCGAGTAACTCATTTTATTTGGGTAAATCCCCAGGAATGGAATGGTTGCATCACATGGTATTTCTGGTATTTTCATACTTCTGAGCGAACTTCATACTGTCTTCATAATGGCTGTAATGGTTTATGTCCTCAAAATAGTATTTTAGGGTAGCTTTTCCCTCACGTACTTGCCGACATTTATTGAATTTTTATTGAATTTTGGATGAGCCAGGAACTTCTCCGGGTCCCACGTGGATGCAGGGTCCCAAGGCTTTGGACCGTCCTCGACTGCTTACCCAGGCCACAAGAAGGGAGTTGGTTGGGAAGCAGGGCCGCTGGGATTAGAACCGGCAACCACATGGGATCCTGGCATGTGCAAGGCGAGGACTTTAACCACTACGCTATCGCACTGGGCTCTCTTTGTCTATTTCTTAACTTAATCATTTCTGGTATTGAATGTATTGCCCTCTTCACAGATCCTGAATATTTATCCTATAGTACTAGTATGATTGGTAAATATTTTCTACCATTTGTCTATTTTTGCACTTATTGTTCTTCTGGGGTGCTTTCCAGGAAATATTTTGCTTTTGTGAATGTCTTGCAAAATTTCCCTGATGTTTTCTTCTAGTAATTTGATGACATTAGATTTTAGATTTTTGTTATTTGTCCATTTTGAATTGATTTTTTATAGGCATTGTAAAGTAGTAGTTTCACAATTTTGCATGTATAGGTCGAATTTTCCAGCTCCATTTGTTGATGGTTCCCTTTCTGCAGGGATTGATTGTAGTGTGTTCATCAGATACTAGTTGGTTGTAGATAAGCAGATGTCTGGAGTGATTTCTAGGGTTTCCATTCTGTTCTATTGGTCTACATGTCTATTTTTTTTGTCAATATTTGGCTCTTTTGATTATAGCTCCCACGTAGTATGTTTGAAGTCTAGGGTTACACCTCTAGGTTTTAAAAATTTTTTAAAAGATTGTTTTAGTAATTTGTCTCCTCTTATGTTTCCGTTTAGTATCAGATTTTCTAGAGCTGCTAAAAACATCATTGTTATTTTGATAGAGAGCACACTAAGCTTATACATTGCTTTAGACAGTATGGATATTTTGATCATACTAGTTTTTTTAATTCATGCACATGGAATTTTTTTATTTTCTGTATCATGTTCTACTTTTGATGTTTTATAATACTCCTTGTAGAAATCTTTCACATTCTGGTTAAATGTATGCCAAGATACTTAAATATTTTCATAGCTCTTCTTAATGAGACTAATTTACAAGCTGTTTCTCAGTCATGGCATTGTTTATTTATGCAAAAGCCATTGATATTTGAATGTTGATTTTATATTCTTCAACTTTAGAAATTCTCTTATGAATTCCAGTGCCTCCTAGTGGATGCAAAAGTTTGTTTCTCCCATATATGCAACTGTGTCATCTGCAAGTGGAGATAATTTGCCTTCAATCTTTCTAATTTGGATCCTTTGGATTTCTTTTTCTTGTCTAATGGCGCTGGCTGGAACTTCTAGAACTGCATTGAATAGCAGTGGTGAAAATGGGCGTTCTGTGTAACTCCAGGTCTTAACGCTTCAAACTTTTCCCCATTTAAGATGATTAGCAGCACAGTCAGGAAATCCAAATAATAAATCATGCCTTCACATTTGATTTTAGGAATGTGTAGAGTTGTCACTCCACCATTAATATGTGCCCAGATGGAAGCTGCTTATTTTATATCTGTTTTGAATCAAAATGTCTTTGAAATTCTTTAGAATGTATTTGCGCATTGTTTGAGTTAGGTGTTCTTTTAATCCACCTCCTGTGTACTAACGTACTTAGCCTCACTTGTCAGGAGAGCTGTGCTTCTGATTTGAACAATATGGATGGCGTGTAGCCTTCAATACGGCAGTCATTCTATTTTTATTCTGGAACCAAACTAAATAGAGCATATTTCATGGTTAGAGTTAATGTTGAGCCAAGCTAAATTCAAGCTGCTGACCTGGAGGTGAGAAAACTCATTTTTCTTTATACCAGATTTCCAAAATATCAACTCAGAAAATAGGTTTAGCTGAATCTGTGCTCTCTCTACCTCTCTACCTCTCTCTCTCTATTACTCTCTCTCTCTCTCTCACACACACACACACACGTGTATAAATCACATTCAAGTTGAAGATTTCCAAATATAGGGAAAAGCAAAGCTGGAAAGAGCGGAAATAAGAGGCACTTGAGAGATGTCTTCCGGGGATGCTGGACTGTTGGTCTCCTGTTACCCTTCTGTGCCAACGTGCTTTCCTTTCAGACACCCATTTGACATTATCATCCAATTTTGTGAGTTCATTTGTCATTTCTGACACTCCCTCTCATTTCAGCTCATCGAAAACTGGCTTTTCCGTCTTTTGTTCAGAAACACTACAGGGTTATTTCTTCCCTAATGTTGTAATTGCATAGGAATTTTCAACAGAATAAAATTACAACCCCTAAACAATGAAATCAGTCCTTTCCACCACCTGGTTTCAAAGCATCTTCCTGGTACTATATGCATTTCATTGTCTTACAATAGTTTTGTGTGATTCTTTGCTGGGCCTGAAGCACTGCTGTGAAAGCTGTACTTGCTGACACCTTGGCTGGCTACCACGTCCAGCTCCACCACTTATCTGTGAATACTTCCCTGAAGCTCCCGTGGGATGTGGGAGTACACTCTCATATTCCGCACTCACACCACAGTCTACGTGTTTGCAGCTTAAGGGACTCACCAAATATGACAGATACACATGGACACCGAGACAAAAACATACACAGATAAAAATCTTAAGAATTGAAAATGTACTTGGAGGTTATAGAGTTAAGCTTTATTTCAGGAATTACGTTATCAGTGAGATAAACTGATATGTGTGTGAATAAAGGAGGAAGCAGTAAACGGAACAACCCATGCTTGTTTTTCTGTATGAGATACCCAAAATAGCCCTTACATTGTTTGACATTTGCCAACTCCAATTGAACAGTGTCACTTCCTGCACGTCTACCGAGTTACAGTGATGCCAATGAACAACTTGAAAACTGGTAGCCTTTTCCTGACCTGTGGCTTGAAGAGTAATCCCACCACAGAGAAATGGCTTTCCAGACAGACTGGCCAAGACACACCTTCACTGAAGTCTGCTAGCTGTCTGGTCGGGACCCACAGAGAGCCTTGTGACTAGGAGGTGAGCAAGGTTGCTCTTTCTGTCACCCGTTCCTTTCCGCCAGAAGTTCCTGCCCAAGGGCTGGTACATTCATTCTATGTAAACCTGCATCCTCTATGTCTCAGAAACATGGTCTCTTTGCTATAGCTTGACTGTTTCACTTTTAGAGTCCTATCAACAGTCTTCAATGTATGTGAATCTATATTTGTTGACCTAAAAACCAGGGTTTAGAATCCGGTCCTGCTTCAGGTGTCTCATATACAGGATAGGCTAATAGGTCACTGATCTTATCTGGAAAAATGGAGAATGAGTTATCTGAAGCATTAAATCTTCAGTAATGGCATTCTGTCTAATGTAGGTTAATTAAGATCCTAATTGTGGGTCTGGCACTGTGGCCTAGTGGCTAAAGACCTCGCCTTGAATGTGCCAGGATCCCAAAGGAGCGCCTGTTCTAATCCTGGAGCTCCAGTTCCCTGCTTGTGGCCTGGGAAAGCAATGTTTTGTCTGTAAGCCCACTGTTTCTCAGTTACAGTGAAAACATTGAAACGTTGACTTTTTGTTTCGACTTGTGCTCTGCATTCAAGCAGCATCTGCATTTTGAGAGTTATCAGGGAAACTTTCTATGGACCGTGTCTTTTCTTCTGCTGGAGGTTTAATATAAAGTACCTACTTTTATAAAAAAGTTTTTCTAATCCATTTCTTCTCCTATAGCCTTCATTTATATGCGTGAGTCCAATCCCACGCTGTTCACACAGTGAATTTCCTTGATTTTCTTGTAATGACATTATGCCAAGAAAATTAACATGCAAGAGAATATTAAGATAGTTTAGATCAGTCACCTCTGAGTCAGAAGGTAACTTTGTTTTTATTTTGCATATAATTTTAATCTAAAATGTACCATCATTCCTACAAAAAGTTCTAAAAGTAATTGTGTTTTAAAAGGAAGGAATAACATCAAACTCACACCTCTTATGTTGTTTCTTTCATTTTGTTACAGAACAATATTTCAAATAGTTGATGCAAAATGTTTATTATGAAAAAATGCACACATAGATTTTGTAGTAGTTTTTGTTACCCACATAAAGTGGACATTTAATCGGAACTTTCATCAGCCTTTTAAAGTGCCTTCATGTTTTTCAGCAACTCATCTATGCATTTGATTTTTTTTTTTTTTTTTTTGGTATCTAAGTTAAAAGCATTGTATTCTGTGTTGTTCATTATGGTGGATGTTCTCATGTGCGGCTATTTAAATCAAAGCCAAAATAACGCAACATTCAGTTTCTCTTTTGTGTTAACCACTTTTCTGATGTTCAGGAAGCTTACTTACTATTCCACTGGGCACTAAAGATTTCAGAATATCGTGAACATTAGAGAAAGCTGTTGAGTGGCTCTCAGTGTCCAGTCCAATGTTTGTGAGTGTGTGCGATAACAATAATGTAAGCTTGGTTTAATATAATGACATACATAAAAGTTATTGAAAATTGCCCATACAAATGGTAGCATCATGTTTTCTAATCTTTTTACAATTACTCTATGCTGAAGCTCACTGAAATCAACCTAAACTATGCTAAATTCTTTGGAATTGTGCTGCCTCCCAGATAAAGTGTAATGAAAATTGCATTTAATTATCAGGCATTTTCTGTCTCAGTTTCTGTGGTTTATCACTCCTAGAGAAATGAAAAAAAATCTAATTTTCAACTAAGGAAGGTCATTTGCATTGAGAAGTGTCTGTATATTTTCCCATTTTTTCCTGTTAATAAATACCATATTTTCAAAGAATGGAGTAGTTTCAGATGATTTTTACAGTGGGGAGTATACACGAGTGTGTAATAAAAATTCACCAGTGATGGACGTAGCTATTTTGGAATTTTAATGCAACCCTCAAAGATACAATTTTATATTCCCTTGTCCTAAAATTGCATTTGATGTCAAAATGATGTTTTTATAACAGCCTTGTCATGTTCTGTGATAGGAAATGTACCTCAATGTATTAGCAATTCCTTAAGGATGTATGAATTCTCCTCTCTTCTTTCACTACTGTTATATACTCAGGGATTTTGTATAATATCTTCTTGATTCAACACACAGCCATTAGGAAAAAAATGTTGACAATACATAAGGTTTTATAAACTTTTTTAATGAGAATAGTTGGATTTAAACAATTTAGAAAATTGAGTCTTGAGAACCAGAAAATTATAATGATATCATATGTAAGAAAATGTGTCTGTACTCTCTTCCGTGACTGAATATTTATTTTATAAAACTGCCTATGTCTTAGGTTAATGAACTTGAGATTTGTAGCATGGCATGTTGAGGAGTGAAACAGAAGCTGCAGGAGGTGGCAGTGAGGAAGGCTGAGCAAGGAGAAAGCCGTTGAATTCCTGTGTCTGAGGAGTTAGTGGCAGCCTGGTGTGCTCTCAGCGGACAGTGCCTTCAGTGTGTTTACTTAGTCCTGGAGCCTGGAGCAAAAGGACTGCTAGGCAATAGCCCTGACCAGGCAATACACAAATTCAGTCAGCACATCCTTTTTGTCTCCTCTCCTAGCCATAGCAGAACTGTAGTTATTGGAGCTAGCCTCAACCACTGGGTTCTGTGTCTAGGACAAGTTTACTTGCATGACAAATCCCATACAGTGCCTCTACACCAGCCATTGGTAGATCTGCAACAATTTATCAGGAAATATAGATCTTGATCTATGACTTAAGGCAAAACACTTTGCTTTCTTTTTTTTATTCATTAATTACATTGTATTATGTGTCACAGTTTCATAGGTACTGGGATTCTCCCCACCCCTCCCCAAACCCTCCCACCATGGTGGATTCCTCCACCTTGTTGCATAACCACAGTTCAAGTTCAGTTGAGATTCCCTCATTGCAAGCATATACCAAACATAGAGTCCAGCATCTTATTGTCCAGTCAAGTTCAATGGCTTCTTAGGTATACCCTCTCTGGTTTGAAGACAGAGCCAGCAGAGTATCATCCTGATCAATTAAAAGCTCCAACATACCATCAGTAAAAATTTACATCATTATGGAATGCTAAGGGAAATGAGCCAATCCCAAAAGGTTAAATACCACATGTTTGCCTTAATTTAAGATGATATGATGTTATGTATAACATGTTATGTTATGTATTAGATGTTGTGTATAAACTAAAATTGAAATGTCAATGAGGTGGTCACAGAAGGTGGTTAAGAACTAGCATTTACTTTTAACATATTGGTTACTCATTACTATGTCAATTAACACTTTGCTTTCTAATTAGTAACAGAACATAATGCCTTCATGTCCATTTATTTTGCAAAATGTGCACTGTTTGTACCTGTGGAAAAGTCATGGTTCCCTATGTAAATCATGGAATGATTACGTGTGAGACAAGAAGGTAGTACAAATAAGATGTTTTTTTAATTGTTCAGAAATCCATAAACCTAAATTCACTTCTAGGTTGGGAAATTTTTCAAAATACTTGTCCTAGACACAGAACCCAGTGGTCAAGGCTAGCTCCGACAACTACAGTTCTGCTATGGCTAGCCTGTTCCCACAACTGTCTGATTTGTATCTGTGAGATTGCTACTTTTGTCTTTACCTTACAGACTCCATTTGAGATTCATATCAACAAGTATGATAATGCACTCTTTGGGATGAAGGATTCTTACGAGTTAGAGGTTATAATGTTGGAAGAATATTTTTTAAGCCTTATTTTTATTGGAAACTCAGATACACAGAAAGGAGAAGTGACAAAAAGGATGATCTTCCATCCGCTGATCACTTCCCAAGTGGCCGCAAGGGACAGAGCTGAGCTGATCTGAAGCCAGGAGCCCAGAGTCTCCTCCAGGTCTCCCACGTGGGTGCAGGGTCCCAAGGCTTTGGGCCATCCTCAACTGTATTCCCAGGCCACAAGCAGGGAGCTGGATGGGAAGTGGGGCTGCAGAGATTAGAACCGGTGCCCATATGGGAACCCCACACATGCAAGGTGAGGACTTAAGCAGTTAGGCTAACATGCAAGACCTTGGAAGAGTTTTTTAAAACCTCAATTTTCTGTGTCTCAAAATATTGACAGCATTCGTCAGACTCACCTGTGCTGACTGAATTTGTCTATTGCCTCACCTCCATTAAGGGAAGAAAAACCCCATGGTGATGAAGGCTGCAAGCGCACATTTTACTCCTAAGGCTTATATCTGTGTGTGTGTGTGTGTGTGTGTGTGTGTGTGTGTGTGTGTACACATGCTATTTTGATCCAATTCGAAAAAAATGGGTGAAAGTTAGTTTTAATTTCGTGTGAATGTGTGTTTGAGTTGATCAACTTTCGGTTTGAGTGCTGTGGATAATTGTTGATTGGTTTCCACATGCTTTGTGACGTTCCTAAGCCCCAGTACAGGTAAAATCTGCCTTTTTGCATACCCATGGCTAAAAGGTTTGCTCTAGCACAATTCAGCTCAAATCATTGTTCAGAGCTGCCAAGGCGTCTTCCTATCTCACGCTCACCCTCACTCTGCCTCTGGCTCTGTTTCCCTTCCCTCCAAGTGTGAGAATGCTAATTTAAGCTTCTACAAAGATAGCATAAAAAAGTCACTTCTAAAAAGTTACCAAATCCTCCAACTATATATTGATTCACTTGAAAAATCTATTGACTGATTATATATGAAAGACAAGTGAATTTAGACCACGTCACAGATTCTTTGTGGGAAGACTGAATACTGCAGTGTAAAAGTGCACTGATTCAATATTTCAAGTAGTAAACAATCAAAAATAACTTCAAATAATCGAAGCATGTGTGTCCTACAGGTCTTGATAAATACTAGGAACTTGATAAAAGCTGAATTAATGATAAAAACTATAAAAAATGATTTGTACTTTCATCTTTTCTTCTGTTCTTAGTTGTGAAATGATCAGTCATCCAAAAGTTTCTGAAGTATTTTCTGTGAATCCATTTTAAATTAATCCGCACAGAAACACAACTGAAAAATGACAACATTTCTGGAATTCAGAAAAGTACGATCTTCATGAATCATTGGAAATTTCCAGTGGCTATAGAAATTCTGAGCTGAAGGCACGTAACTTAACATGGCTGTCAGTGAAGGATGACTGCTTGAACAACGAGGCGTCCATGATCAATGGTGCTGGGCTTAGTTCAGGTCAGGTTCTACGAAGACCTTCACAGCACCAGAGCAGCCAGGGGAAGACTGAGTGTTGCCATGTCTTGTACGTGGCTGAAGTGCGTGAATCTCATGGAAGCTGCAGCCACTGATAGTCAGCATGTAGCGAAGAAGCTGCCTGAAGTCTGCACAATTGGCTTAATTGCAGGAAAAAGTTGTTCTTTTGAAAACTAAAGGAAAAAATACATGAGATCTGCGTGTTTTATGTTAATGAAAATAACTGAGTTATTTTTCAATTGTTTGGTTTAAGAATAGATTTTTATACTATATAAAGAACATCAAAATGTTGGAGAAAAATTGACTTTAGTATCATGTGACCTGGAAACATGGAATTACATTCGTAGTCTGAGTCCTACTGACACATCATGTCCCTGGATCTTGGGATGTGTTTGATAACTGCTCTGGTTAGTTGCTGTGAAGAACAGATATTAGATATCACACTCTGCTTGCATTAAATACCTTAATAACTGCATAGTGATGGAGTAACAACCTGGATGTGAGTATTAAAGTCCTGGCCATCGTATCTCGTTGATAATCGTAGTGTTTGAACCTCGTTCATTCTCTGCAAGCCTGGGACACAGATGCTCAGTGGTCAGAATAAGCTAGTAGTTGTTAACTCTTTCCATGTTGTAGTTGTGATTATTAGCAAAAAACTTTTCTGTAGGAGTCAATCTATGTCTTCAGCAAATGCTTTCTCTAAATCATTTAAGTCTTATGAGCACAAAGATAAGTCACATACTATGCAAAATGCACACTATGATAGCGAAAACTTTGGCCTGTGGTAGTACATGAAGTTGCACCCCATATGGAAACTGTTTCATGTCCCAGGGACTTTACTCCCAGCTAAAGGCCTGAGAAAATCAGTGGAGGCTGGCCCAAATGGCTGTGTCCCATGGATTCCATGTGGGGGGCTATTGACTGTTGTTTTAGTCCATCCTCCCTTGCTCATTCTTGTTCTCCTTCTGGCACTTTTGCTTCCTCTCTGTAACACTGACTTTCCAGTAAATAAATTTGTATGTTTCACACACACACACACACCCACCATAAAAGCTATGAATGGATTTCAAAGTGTTTGCTCCAAAGTATACTGACTTTTTGCTCCTTTAAAAGTCATGTTGGAGGCAGTGACAGAATGGTCAGGTCTGGGCTAGTGATGGACTGAAGTCATAGCAGAGAGCTCAGAATTCCATGGAAAATATTCCTGAGGATGCACTGATATTGGACTTATTAAGCAAAATACTTGCATTAATTGCCTCACTTACACTCAGAGAGCTAAAGAAAACAATGAACAAAGAGTTGAAGAAAATACAAAGCATGATAGAAATGTAGACAATAAAATAAAGCAACATTAAAACTGTGGATCTGAAATAATAGTCAACTGAATGTTAAATATTTTAACAACAATTTAAACTGAAAGAACATGTTAACAACCCAAAAGACACAATTGAAATCATCCAGTTTGAGGAGCAGAAAGGAAAAAAAGATATGACGGAAAATGAACAGAGGCTAACACAATTATGGAAATTTGTCAAACATACCAAGAAATGTACCAGTGGAAACCACTGAATAGACGAAAAAGAGAATATCATGGAAGTCTATTCTCTATCATTCCCTTTATAAAAGCATATAATCTGTAATGTGAAATGCGTGACACTGGTCCACCTTATAAATGTAACTTAAATATAAAAAGGTATTTTTGTATTTTTACAGAGAAAGACAGAAATAGAGGAAGAAAGAAAAAGATCTTTTATTGGCTGATTCACTCTCTAATTGGTTGTAATGGCTGCTGTAGGGCCAGATTGAAGGCAGGAGCCTGGAAGGCTATGTGGACCGCTCATGTGCGGACAGGGTTCCTAGGTCTTAAACCATCTGCCACTGTTTTCCAAAGTCATTTTGCAGGAATCTGCGTCAGAGGTGGAGCAGGTAGGAGTTGAATCTGAGCCCATTTGGGCAATCAGAACCACAGGAGTAGCTGAACATGTACCACAATGCCAGGACCGTGCTCCATCAAGTAGTGACAGTTATAATGAAGTCTTGACAGAAGAAATACTGAAGAATCTGTTTCTATGGTACATGTAATGAGGAATCATTGGAAAAGTGTACTCAGGAGACTACACATTTAGTAATACATTTCAGTAAAATTTAATTTCTGATTTCTGTTCAGACAATGGTAATTTATTTAGATCATGTTGGAAGGTAAAATGAAAGGAACTTTCACTTAGTATCCAGTGTATTTGCAATTTGTATATATTAGTTATTTAATCCACGAAAGAAGATCAATAGATGCAATGGTTTACTGCATTTATTATTTGAGCAAAGCAAGAACTCACTGACCAAGTCAGCTGTCAAGGTTATGCTGTTAAACAACTTGTGTAGGCAAAATTTAGAGTGTGGGTCTTATGATTACAGTCAATTGATTCTTATGGTGCTAAGTTCCTACACATTTTTTCAGAAGACTATTGCTCCTGTATTATATTTCCTGACTGAAAGTAGCTAAGTCCGTAGTATTTCAGAAAGTTACGTTCAGATGCCCCAGTTTTACCCATCACTTTACTTGTACATTTTTTCTTAATCAGGTACAGTGATGCTATAATCTTTATCCTAATCTTTAGCCTAATCTTTATCATGAACATTTTTAATAAATATATCTTCGATTGTTTTGAGTTCTCATGATTTCAGACAGTCATAACTTGCTTTCAGTTAGCTTTTCAATTAAAATACAGGCCTTTGAAAGATGCAAATTCCCCCCAAAGTTCCTATTTCTTCATGTTTTGTTCCTTTGTTCAATTTATGTTTGATATAATGATCTGCTAGCAACTCTTCAAGTGTGTGATAGTGCTTCTGTGTGGTGAGTGATCTTGGTAGATTTGGTCTTAATATAACCATTTTAGGAATGTTTTCATTTCATTTTTAACATTTGTAGGAAAATATGATCCGCTCATCCTCATCTTTGCTTATATTCTCACATGGCATGTGTTTTATTTATATGTTTTACATCATAGGCAATAAATTCAAGGACATTATTATAATTTTTGGCCTACTATCAAAACACTTAGTACATAGTTGCTTAGTGCTAGATAGAAATTTGTAAATGGACTAATGCATGAATGTATGTATGCAGTTTTAAAATAATAATTGATGAACACTTGCACACTGTACTAGTAAAATCAGTTCTTGACATTTTGGGTAAAATTGTGGAAGAATTCAACAAGGCTTGTTTCACTTCAACTTCAGGTGTCTGCAAGGGGACAAAAATAGAATGAGAGTGGGATGGGATATGGGAAAAATGGGAATCCCAGTATTACTGAGGCAAATTCAGTGCTGCTGGCATTGTTGGCTTTTAAGATGAAGTATGAAATTGTATAATACAGTGTTAACCAAAAATAAAATCTGCAGCTTTCTAAAACATTGGAAATATAAGAATCTCTTTGCTCATACAGCAATGTATTCGTTAAAGGTCTTCTGTGATACTGTCCCACAAAGAAACAAGAATAAATCCTGGAACATGAAACTGCTGGGGAGTTAGGATGGTTTGAAAGAAGGCTTTTTGCAAAAGAAGGAATTTTATCGGTATCTAAAACAAAAGAGGAAACAGCCAAGTGATTAGAGAAAAATTTTATAGAAGAGCAAATGATTGCAGTACTTAAATTAGACAAAGTAGATTGATAAAGTCTATGCTAGGTATTGGAATCTTATTGCAACAAAACCATGTCTGAGAAGCATAGGAAGCAACTCCAGATTTCAAACTAACTGGAAAATAAAGCCGACTGCTCGTGTTTCCTATTCTTCAGGTGACAATATGCAAAATTGGACTTGAGCAGTTTGTCATATCTAATGCACAAACATTGATAACAAATTTTATAGATAACTTTGGATTAGTAAATTAATTGTAAAAATGTTAAATAATATTGCTTAAAACAAATATGCTCCCGTAGATTGATTGAATACACTATTCAAGTCGGAGACTGGAAGCCACTTTCATGGGTGACTCTCAGATTAAGCCATGTGTCAATCAGCAAAGAATACAAAGGAAGTAGATGTTTATTAAAGCTGCCTTCCAGTGATGGCTATGGATCTGGATTGAAATGCCACCTGCGCGCACATGAATCATTTGAATGAAATGTTTTATGCTGCATCTTCCCTGTCAGGAAAAAAGACAATTTGTTACAGCATCTAATCAATGTGTTAAATCAAATTAATTACTTAGATTTATAACTGACGATAATGAGAGATTTGACATTGGACATGCCGGTACAGTATTAACACAGGGCTAGAGTTAGATTGGGAAGCACAAAGGACAGGTCAAAATGTTTGTAATAAGGAATTACAGAACCAAAAGAACGATATGAAGGACAGTTGAGTAAATTAAGACGTGAGAGAAAACACTTCAATAACAGTTATTTTATAAATTTGTGCTTGACAAAGATTGGCACTAACTGGAAACCCATGATTCAAAATTTTAAAAAGTTAAATGTTCTCCTTTACCTTCCCCCGAACTGTTGAAATTTTAATGATCTTGTCAGATTCATCTCACAATGAAGAGACCACTTCCTTTTTGTTCCCAAACCCAAACCCACATTCCAGTAACACATACGCATTTCTCTACTGAACACTGTCATTTGTATTTCAGCATTTTTCCATTTATCATTTATTAGACAAACTGACGTTCAACTGGGGACTATTCTGTTCAGGAGAAGTTATTTGGCAGTTACAAGACAGTTATGGTTGTCAAAACTAGATATGTGAGATCTTAATGGCATTAAGTTGGTGAAGATCATGTTTAATACTAAACATCCTGCAATAAATGGGACAATCAGGCCCAGCATGGTAACCTAGCAACTAAAGTCCTCACCTTGCATGTGCCAGGATCCCATATGGGCACCGGTTCTAATCTCTGCAGCCCCACTTCCCATCCAACTCCCTGCTTGCTGCCTGGGAATGCAGTCGAGGACGGCCCAAAGTCTTGGGACCCTGCACCCACGTGGGAAACCTGGAAGAGGCTACTGGCTCCTGGCTTCGGATCTGCTCAGCTGTGGCCATTGTGGCTGCTTGGGGAGTGAATCATCAGATGGTGGATCTTCCTCTTTGTCTTTTGTATCTCCATGTTTGTAGTGTTTCAATTAAAAAAAAAAACCTAAGCTATAAACATTATGTTCTCTTAATACATCTCTATTAAGGAAAGATTACTTTAAGCTGTACACATTCCAACATAAACTAGATCCTGAGAGACACAGTGACCGATTGGGGCTGGATCTCCTTGGGAGACCCACGGGTCCTAATTATGCTCATCCCAAAGGATGTGGCAATCCGTGTGTTTCAGGTGGTTCTGGTCCTTCCCTTAGTTTCTGCTTGAACCACATTGCCTGCTGTATTCAAAGTATTTTTATGCATGTGACATGTTTATTTAACATTGGTTATGCATTTAGACATTAAATGTGTGGGAGTATTTTTCCCACCTGTATTGCAAAACTTCTGTTTATATAATCTCAGAGTGTCTCTTAATTGTAATCTTGTGATAATAATTATGTTAAATATGCAATAGAGCTAAATGATCTTCTTAAAGTCAGATTTAGGAAACTAAAAATTTTACATGAATGATTTCTTCTCCACGGAGGATTGCTGTGCTTTCTGCTAATTACAAAATTTAAGAATAATTGCCTGAAGTTTGGGGCTCTGAGAAGCGTCCTTCAGCTGTGCATTCAGCCTGATTCAAGTGTCTCCCCAAAGAATTAGGCATTTAAATAGTAAATGTCCAGGCCCAGCAGGGTAGTTCAGCAGTTAAAGTCCTCACCTTGCATGTGCCAGAATCCCATTTGGGCACCGGTTCTAATCCCAGCACCCGGCTTCCCATCCAAGTCTCTGACTGTGGCCTGGGACAAAGCCTTGGGTCCCTGCATCTGCATGGGAGACCCAGAGAAGGTTCCTGGATCCTGGCTTTGGATCAGCGCAGCAGTGGCCATTGTGGCCACTTGGGGAGTGAATCAATGGACAGAAAATTTTCCTCTCTGTCTTTCCTCCTCTCTGAATATCTGACTTTGCAATAAAAATAAATAAATCTTTTAAAAAATGTTAAATGTTCAGTGGTGATTTATTAATGGCCATTTTTCTTTTTTAGAATACCTGCTTTGTTTATTTAATTATCACTTAGATTTTGATTAAAATTTTGGTAGATTCAATGTTATTTGTAGATATAATTCTAAGAGCATAATAAGAGAAAATATCATTTGCTGTATGGTTATTTTTACCCTGGTAGATTTCAGAATTATGAATAATACGGTTTACATGCTTTGAAATCAAAGTTTGTAGGACATTTACCAAACTATATCTCAACAAAACATGTTTTATTATAAAAGATAGGGCATTAAGGGCAGTAAAAACAGAATTTCTGTTTTAATATTGAAAATGGATGGCTCTAATTTAACTTTAATGCAAAGAACTGGTGGTGTTTCATGTAGTTATTTAACACACTGTTGAACCCAGATCTGTACTAACTTCTGAAAGACACAGAAGGAACAGCAAAGCGTGAACATCTAACTCTTCCAAAGTCCTTTAGTATCCAACATTTTATTCCAATTTCCACGAATAAATGTTGCTTGTTTTTGCTGCTTCCAGCTGTGTAGCTCAAAGAGCTCTTTCCTGTGATTCTGCTTAGCTCCAGCTCCCTACTTATCTTACAGATCAAAATAAGCTTTCCATGATACTTAGAATGACATATCTAAATCTGCTTTTGCACTTGACACCAAGTCCAGTGTTTTTTTTAAGATATGCATGAGTTATTGCATAATACAAATACATATGCAATAGGCAGTAGCATTAAAGCTAGGAGATGAATGTGAAGTGCCGCAGAGAAGGGGAATTGAGGAGCTCGATAAGGATCCTCTTAACAGGAAGCTCACGTCAAACGACTCCTCCACTGGGTCACACGAGTTATTAGCAGGTTGGTAGCAGTTGTGACAAATGGAATCATGGTGTTCTAATAGATCTCTCGTCTATAAAAGTAATTTACTACTTCTAATTAGGAGAGATGTTTTTCCCTTGTCACTGCATTCTGAAATAGTCCTTATTATAAAATAAATGTAATCCAAGGAAATTAAAATTAAAGCATTTTAAGAGGATCATTCACTTTCTTAACCTTTAGTAAAATTTGAGGATCCATCGTTGCATTTGATTTCACAGAGAGCAATGTTAATCAGCTGCAAAATGAATATGTGAAATGAAAACTATCACAATATTTCTAAAAGTTTTTAAGAATAATTATTTAATAATTCTTTCTTTACAAGCTGTTAGTTTACTACATTTTATTCCTGTTTGATGAGACAATTTTAATGAACTGAAATTGCATCTCTGATATTTCATCATTAGTGTTTAATGCTTTAAATAAATAAACTGCAAAGTGGTAAGAATGGCATTTAATTTTCTTTTCCTAGAAGAAATGTTTCTCATTGCAATATGTTTTATCTTTTATTAACAATAATTATACATATATATGATATTTCAATACTTGCACAATACTTACACAATGTGCTGATCCAAAAAAATCAATGCTTCCCCATTATTGTTTGAAGAATGTTTGTTCATTCAGAATACACCAGGTTCTTATGAACTATAGTCTCCCTACTGTGCGGTGCAACACAAGGAACAAAATGCTTTGATCTGAGTTGCCACCCATTATGTGAACTCCCTGTACTCATCCCACACGCCACACATCGGATCATTACATGCTGTGCCCAGATTCAGTTTCATTTTTGTAACTGCAACGTGTGAGGCAGAACACGTGGTATGTACCTTTTTGCTTCCTGTTTCCTAGTGTGACAGCCTCTAGTTTCATAATTTTCCTGAAGATCACCAGGTTACCCTAGATAGCTGGGTAATATTCCCATGTGCAGGATACATGTTTTCTTCGTCTATTCATCTCCTGATGGACACCTCGGTTGATTTTGTATGTTGACTATGTGAGCAGTGTTGCAATAAACATGTTGGACCAGGTATCTCTTGATACAATGACTTCACGTCTTTTGGGCATAATTGCTCAGTAGGGAGACTGTTGAATCGTATGGCAGTTCTACTTCTAGCATGCTAAGAAAATTCTATATTATTCTCCATAATGGCTCCAAGGACACACACACCAGAACTACAGTGTCTTTCTCCACATCCAGTCCAGGTTTTGTTTGTTAGAATCCATATTTTTGTACCTCCTGTCTTTGGAAACATTGAAAATTGATCACCTGATCTATTCTCCTTGTGTTCTGGTAGCAGTGGGGTTAATTTCAAGATACATATTTCATCAATTGTGAGTAAAGGATTTTGCCAATCCAGTCTTCTTATAAACACATTGAAAAGAAACCCACGATAATTGACTTAGGGAATTATTTAACTCAGAACTACTTTTTCCCTTGGTATTTGGTATTGTGAAATGAGATTGCATTTCTGCAATAATCTCTTATCTGTTGGTTTTGTTTTACTGCTTCAGTCTACACTACAACCTAACCAGAAACATCACCTCAAATTACAGCTACAAACATTCTATTTTCCTTCCCTGATATCTCTGCATAAAGTGGGTTCTCTTCACTTAGGTAGTGACCAGAAAATAAACGTTCTTCATAACTAAAAACCACTTTAATAGACGAAATTTTCATTTTCTAGACACACTGGAATGTAACTTTCTTCTCATGCTAGGTTTGTGTTCTTGTTGCCCTGCAATTGTTTCCTGCAGGTTTCTGTTTATGGAAATGATAGTTATTAACAGTTTCAGTTGGAGTTTCTTCTTGGGACATAATTAATTTTGAGTTAATTTGGAGCTTAATGTCTCTTAAGCAAGGAAGGCTCCTAGATTATTTATTTAACAAAATGAAGCAACCTTACTAACTAGGAAAGTATACATTAAAATAAGTCATACAATTGCTTATGTTAAAGAGGTTGTAATTAAATTTGTGCTAAAAAATGGTGTAGTAATTATTTATGCTAGTTGGCTGCTTCCAGTAATTACTTTGATGGGAAAGACATTAGTTAATGATCTTTTTTAAACTTCCATGTCAATGGATGGTATTTGGGGATTACTCCATACACCTCTGCTCGGTTTTCTGGTGTTACCGTTCACAGGAGATCCAGATGTGACCATGTGTAAATGGACATCAGCATGTGGTCTGTTGGATCCGCAACCAGCCCTGTGACTCCTTTTAGCAAGTTAGGGCCCCTGACACTGGGTCACATGCAGATTACTTCCTGCTGTGCGTTCCCTAATTACAGAGGTCCTAAACCAGAAGATGTCACTTTACTCTTTGGCGTTTGAATTTTTCAAGAAAATGTCATGTAAACTTTCATCATTAAAAACATCCACTATCTCAGATATTTATTTTTTGTACATATATACCAATCTTTCTTTTGTTTAAAAGTAGAATTCCATTAGGCAAACTGTTAACTAGAGTTTTTGTTTTGCACTGAATGTATATCATGCACATTCAGTTTATTTAGCTCTATATTGTCATTAAATGGCTGCTTTTTTCTTTGATTGTGTGGCTGGT
Organism: Ochotona princeps; assembly: GCF_030435755.1. Lineage (NCBI taxonomy): Eukaryota > Metazoa > Chordata > Mammalia > Lagomorpha > Ochotonidae > Ochotona > Ochotona princeps. The sequence continues at coordinate 3,703,653 of NC_080849.1, forward strand.
TTCCACATATTTCATCACCTCCCTTTAGCTTGGCACTGAGGGAAAAATCCACCATTTTCTATTAAAATCACAATGTAATAAACAACATTGGGTACTTCTCTAAATATTTTAGCTAAGCTGACTGAAAATTATACTATGTTTAATAAGCAAATATGACTTTTCTAGAGACATATAAAATTGATGCAAAATTCTTCCCATTAAATATTGGGTCATAAAATTATTTAGTGCATTTTTTTCTTTATATGTCCTTAGCCCACTGCTGATGAATCAGATTCAGTAATTCTAGGTTGATGTCTAGTAACATAGTTTTGGAAGTAACTTCATTTAGCATTCTTTTGAGACTGTAAGTTACTCTGGGTTGTGATTTATTCAGCACTAGTGAGTCATGAGATTCCCTTGATAAAGTTGCCTGTTTTCATCAGGATGGGATGCAGGAAGCAAAGGTGGGGAGAGGAAAAGGGAGGAGGCGAGGAAAGGAAGACACAGCGAGGATGGTGTAGGGCAAATTTCCTTCACAGCGACATGAATCTAAGATGCAACAGCTAGGTATTGATGACAACTGCTTCCGTTTTCCAGCAGAAGGAAGATCTCTTTCTCTCTCTCTCTCCTTCTCTCTTCTCTCTAATTTTCTTCTTGTTTCTACAAGAATAAGACTGGGGCACATTAAATAGATATGAAATCTATGAGTTGATAAAACAAAGATGAACAAAAAGTCTTAGATTTTTCAATCATAATTAATAGGGTGCCCACCCATGGTGCTGCAACTTGGAAATGACATTTATCATACTATTCACCACCTGCTTGTATTTCAGGAGAACTACTTAAATTATTGGAAAAAAATTCTAGATGGGCTAATAGAATTAGAAAATCGGAGTGCAATTACTAATGCAGTTCAGGCAACTCTTATTACTGGATGCTAAAACCATTAGTTTGAGAATTGATGAAGAATGTTGTAAAGGAAAACTCGGAGTGAACACCGCTGAGCGGTATAATCACAAAAAGAAGTCAACAAACATTGAGTGCCGCACACACAGCATGACGGGATAAACAGAAAGTGTGTTTAAGCCGCCTCTAAGCTCTTATCACCTGAAAACATCAATGAACTATGAGTTTATTAACCTTCTGTGTCTAACTACAACTTTTTAGTTTACAGGAAAGATGTAGAAACCAGTTAACCCATTCAGGAAAAACCAAACAGCTTACAGTGCAATCAGCATAGGGTGGGGCGTGCTTCAGGTTTGTTTCTCTAACTCACCAAATGTTTGGCAAGGGAAAGGCAAATGAGAAATGCTATAGAATAAAACAGATCCCAAAGATATGACAACTGAACTTGAAGCATGGGCTATATTTGAATCTTAGAATAAATAAATAAGAAATGATATTCTCAATTGAAAGTGTTTGAATAAGAATTGGATTTTAAATGATTTTCAAACAATACTGAGTAATTGAGATCAAATTTGTTAGGTAGGTTAATGGCTCATTTTTATATAAAATGCTCATATTTTTATTTCAGAATGTGTACAGAAATTTTAGTGGAGGAATAATATAATGTATGGAACATGTTTAAAAATATTTGCTAAAATTGAAATCTGCCAATATTAACAAAGCATTAAAAATATGAGCAGTTATCAGTAAGATTAACAGCATGTTCACAATTATTGAAGTTGGCTGATGAACATGTGGGAATTTGCCTTAACGTTCTCCCTACTATCTGTTCAAGGATACATCAGAAAGTTCATGGAAAAGTAGTGCTAGCTACAATAGGTGCATTCTGCTGTCAAAAAAAACCCCAAAAACTTAGATTCCATGCAATTTTGTCATATTATATATTTTTCATTAACTTATTTTTTTATTCAAGGCCTTTAACCGAAGCCTGCATGTGCTCAAGGGTCTCCTAATGTCCCACAAAATTTTAATTTGATTTGATTTGATTCCAGGGATGTGTTAAGAAGCCTGCTTAGCTGGTGGCAGGCCAGTTGACCACTCATGTCCATACCACAAGTAAATGCATTTTATGCAGCATGTTTCTGACATAGCTGCTGGCCAAATGCTTAAAAACCTGCTATGCATCTTACCAAAATTTATGAGCATAACCTGGAACAGAATTTTTACTTCTGATGTTGGCTGTATGCCTGTACTGCGTGATAATTCATGAGCAACTAACAATACCATGTTAACATGTTTGGACAGTCTACTGCATACACAAAATTTTCTGGTAATTCATGATTTGTACTGTTGTATTAACTTTCAAAATGAGGTGCCATCACCATTTTTCATAATTATGGGCATTTTCATTGGAAATGTAGCTAAAAATCAGACATTTAAATGCCTCCATAGTTCACAAATCAGTCTAATTTGGAAAATTGTATGTGTAAATTTATTATACCAACATAGAAGCAATGCACATATGCTTTTTCCTCTGATGTAAGGAAAAAAGATTTACAGTTGTCATCTGCGGGGCGTGACCAAGGGGCCGCTCTCCTTCCTGTGGTCTCCCTGAGAAACACAGCAGGGCCATCACGTAGGAAGCAGAGACCCGACTCTTGCTTCTGCCTTTGTCTTTCTTACTCTCTAAAGCTGAGTGGTTTTCTTTCCATTTAACAAGTGCAAGCATTCTGAGGCAGGTCTTGTTTTCTCCATGATCCATTGCCACACTAAGAAACAAACAAGACAGCTGGGTGATGACACTTAAAATCCCTTAAAATTTAATGTGCAATCTAAAAATATGCAAAGCTTGAAAACTCAGCTGTGGGTTGATGAACAGAAGGCGATACACAGGATCTTCTTAAACTGCATAGGCTTGTTCTGTTTTTCTTGGGATCAACCAGCACAGTTATACATTCTTAACTAAGTTTGGGGACCCTGTGCTATAACCTGCATTGCTGACTAGTCCCCGGGTCCTATATGACCACAGATGGGATTATGTGACCTATATGTCATCCTAGATGACCACAGATGAGATCGTCTTTCCTACCAACCCCAAGGATGAATTATTCTCTGAGTCCTGGGTGCTCCTTGAAGGTGCTTAGCTCTCATTACTGATTAAGATTGTGGCCACACAGTTTGCGGGTCTCACCTTGGATCAGCCACCTCCCTTCCTTGCTGCATAAACTAAGTTCTTTCTGGGCTCATTAATTTGAAATCTAGAGGAGATGTAGCTGCTTTTATATAAAATATGTGAATGTTAATGGTAGGGTAGATACTTTTAACAGTAGAAAGTGCTCTTGGAAAGACTATGCAAGAAGTTTGGAATTTCGTCATTGAACAAGCAACTTTGACAAACATCATGCACACTGGCTGATGTCACTGGATTGCAGGAGCTCCATTTGGGTGCCCCGTGTAAGTCTCAGCAATCCAAGCAGTGGGCCATCCTCTACCACATTGTTAGGAAAACCAGCAGGAAGCTGAATCAGAAGCAAAATAGCCAGACTGGAATTGGCACTGTGAGAGGTGATCTCAGTATCACCATAATGCCAGGCCCATGGTTATTGCATCGCATTTGTTCTTTTAAAAGTATATGTTAAAATGTTTGTCTTCTGTCCCTCAGTTTTTATCTCATTTTGGGAAGTAAAAACACATGGCATCATTATTTCCCTTAGAAACCTGCTGAAAACTCTCTCTAGTGCTTGGCACCTGCTTTCTGCTGGGCTCCCGGGCCTCGGATTCTGGGAATTTTCTTGATGGGAAAGAAGCACCAAACTTTGGATTCACTACACTATACTTCAGGTTTTTGGGAACCTAGGCTTCCAAGATGGTCCAGCTTAGGAGTCAAGAATTCTGATTTTAATTGTCTTATAACATGTGTGAAATTGCCTAAAACTCTCATTAAATTTTTTGTTGGTTTGTTTTAGTTCCTCTTTTTCTGTTTTTTAAAAAGTCTGTTTCTCATGCTCAGGAAGCAACTTTATGTATGTATTCACAACTGTCCTTACACTGCATCAATAAGTTGATAATTTTAAGATCATGAGGCAAAATACCATGATTGCTTACATAAAAACATTTATTTGCATACTCCTGTGACATTTACAGGAGGCCTACATTTGGCTAGAAGTTTGCTAATTTATCCATTCTGTAAGAAACATTATGTCAACTTGAAAAATACCAGTTTTTGCAATGTCTTCAAGATTTGTCAAGTTCAATCGATTTTTTTGAAGTGTTTAATTTATCTTGGAATCTAAGTTTATTATTGATACAATGGATTTCTCTCTATGGTTAGAAACATATTTTTCACTACTCTGTGTAATATTAGGGAATAGTCATTTCTTCATAACTGGCACATTTAGACCCGTTATCATATAATTACCATATTTTTACTGGTAGAGCAATTTTTCTGCTTCTCAGAAGGGTTTTTATCAGTTATTTATTTTTTTCAGAAAAATTCACTCTGCAAAGATTAGCCACACATTGGAAGAGCATAGCTCACTAGAACATGTAGGAATTTCCATGTAAGTATAAATATTCAAAACTACCAGTTACTGATTCCTACTATAAATTTCAATAATGCTATCCACTTAGAATCAGGGATCCAGTGTCTGGACACACTGTTCTCTGTGTAATGCAGTGATAAAAGACATGAGAATCCAAATACTGTCCACTTAGAATCAGGGATCCAGTGTCTGGACACACTGCTCTCTGTGTAATGCAGTGATAAAAGACATGAGAATCCAAATACTGTCCACTTAGAATCAGGGATCCAGTGTCTGGACACACTGCTCTCTGTGTAATGCAGTGACAGTGCGATAATCGACATGAGAATCCACCTAATCACCTTGCTGTCAAGTCTTCCTTATGAAGAAAATTTAATAGTGGGCATCACTATTTCAATTTCTTTTGAAACTATAAGAAAGATTTAATTTGTAAAAAGTATCTACAACCAATGCATCAAACCTTCTCAGTGTGTGGCTCAGGAAGTCAAGTCGGCCTTGACAAGATCTTGGTTCAACCAGGTATTGAGAGATTGACTGACGATAGCCCCTGGGCTGGATTGTGCTGAATGATTTCTCAGCTGCTTGCTACCTTGTTGGCACAAGAGGGAAACCAGGCTAAGAAGATGCACACTGCCTATGAGGGGTGATAGACTGCCTTAGGAGAGCTCTGGCTCAGCTGCCATCCAGGTGAGGTGCCATTTTTCAGTTGGAGACCGGCAAGGGTTGCCAGTTACTGCATGAGATGATTTTCTACCTTCCCACAGTACTGTATTGCCAGAGAAGTTATCACCCAGGACAAATGAAAAGGGTACAAACAAACACATGCTATTTAACAGATGCCAAATAACGTGTAACCATCTTTATCAACCAAGCATTTGAAGCTTTCTATAGATACTTGTGTTTTAAAGGGTAAGTATTTTAAGTGGTCAGCAGCACTGTTACAAAGACAGTAATAAGCTTCTTTGCATTTTCTCCTGATCTCAGACATTCTCTTTCAATGTGTACCAGTGAAAATGCTACTGAATTATTGTGGCATTCAGTCCAAACAATCATTTGGGCATGATAATAACTCCTTTCATAATGGACCCTGTTTGGTTGTTCAAACATAACCCACCCTACTTATTCCCAAATGCTCCCTGCATTTTGATTTTTTGAATTATTGCAATTTACTTCCTGAATGTATTTGTCTTATCTTACAAAAGAAAATGTTACAAAGATAGTTTATTTTAAGCTTCACTTATTTTTATTCAAAAGGCTGATTTACAAAGAGAAGAAGAGACTGAGAGAGAAAGAGAAATCTTCCTTCCACTAGTTCATTCCACAAGTGGCCGCAACAACCAGAGTTGAGGTGAACCAATACCAGGAGCCAGGCACTACTTCCAGATCTCAAGGACTTGAGTCATCCTCCATTGCTTTCCCGGGCCATAGCAGGGAACTGGATCAGAAGTGAAGCAGCCAGGACACAAACTGGCACCCGTATAGGATGTTGGTGCCACAGACAGAGGATTAGTGTGTTACACCAACCATGAGCTCCTACACAGATATTTTAATAAGTATTTGTCTTAATATTCTGGTGAAGATGTTTGTGCTTTATTTTGTTTTGTTATGTAAATGTATGTAAAAGTTGATAATAAAGAATTATGTGAATTTTGGTAAACAAACAAAAAAACTTATCCAAAAATGAAACTTAATGATCTGAATAATTTGCATTGTAACTGGTGAGCTTTATTTACTTGAGGGATTACTTAGTAAATGCAATAATTCTGAAGATGTAGATGTGGAACAGATCGTTAATATTCCCTGGTAAAACTAGAGGCACAATGAAGTTAAGCATATCTTTAGAATTTAAAACTCTAATATTATAGCTTCAAAGATGGAATTTTAATCTTTTGATTTTGGTAATACATAAGTCTAAAGAAATCACAATGTGAACTGGATCATAAATTATGTAGGACGTTATCTTATTTCAATCTTCTCTGAAAAATTCATCAGAAAAAATTAATATTGAGAACAGAGGACCTTGGGACTTGTGAAATAATTTCTTATTTTTCCTGAAAAAGTGTCTTCAAGCCACAATTACTGAAGATCAGAATTCTTAAAGGGAGAGGGAGACAAAGAGAAACTTCATCACTTTGAACACTGAGTCTTGGCCATATATTTGGCTAATGATGGGGCATTTTGGTAAAAGATGTATTAATTTTTATTTGAAAGGGAGATCAGACTTATGGAGAGAGACAGAGAGAAGATCTTCCATCTATTAGTTCACTCCCCAAATGGCCACAACAGCCAGAGCTGAGCTGCTTCGAAGCCAGGAGCCAGGAGTTTCTTCTGGGTCTCCCATGAAGGTACAAGTCCCATGGCTTTGGGTTATCCTCTGCTGCTTTCCCAGGCCATAAACAGGGAGGTGGATGGGGAACTGGAGCAGCCAGGATGTGAACCTATGCTCTTATGGCATTCTGATGCTTGAAAGGTGAGGATTCAGACACTGAGTCGTCGCTCTGGGCCCTAATGATAGCACTTTTATGGAGTTTTTCTAATATAGAGGTTTCCTGTGAAAGGAGAATATAAGCTTCTAAATTCTTCATAAGGTTAATCCAATTATCAAAAAAGAATAAATTCATTCAGCCTAGTTAGGTACCATATTTCAGTACCATAAAAGTTACATAGGCTATAAATATACATGTATATATACATACATATTAACAATGAATGTTTAATAAAAAGTGTAATAATGCTAATGCCAATTTAATGGGGAAAACCAAATGAAGAATGTAACACTGTGAGCCCTTACCAGGTGTCCTAATTAGATACCATTAAGGACACTATTAGATGAATTGAAATTGAGCCTTTCACTTGCTACCAAAAATATACCATTCAATTTATAATGAAGAAGTTCCATGCTAAACTTTTCACCTGAGCAGTAGACAGAAAGTAGGTCTGAGCTGACTGGCGTTGGTGCAGTTGGACTCATTACAATTCGAGGTCACTAAGCGGATTAACTCTGTGTTGAACTCTTCAAATGGAGAAAAAGACTAACCAATTTTCTGAGACTTTAGTGTGTCACTGAGAATGTTTTGCAATTTTTATAGTTTCACTTATAAATGCGTGTCTTTCATTGCTAATGATGATTCCCTAATCTAAGATGCTTTATAATAATAGTAATTGCATAATTTAGGTCACAGTTTCTTAAGGCATGAGGTGAGGCCTGAACCCTCTGAGATGTCCAGATTTCTGAGTGGCATAGTTTTCTCCTCATGGGGATCTGTACAATATTCACTGTGAGAAACTAAGCAACAGTTCATCATTTGTTGCTAGTTCTTGAGATCAGAGAACAGATGTGCTAAACTCAAATATTCATACTGGCACATGATGTGTGACAAACATCTGGACAACATTAGTATTGCTAATAGTAAGCTTCTATATCGATTATTTCCTTGTAAACTAATGTAAAAATAACAAAATATGGCACAAATCTTGTAACCCTATTAATGCATTCACAGTTTTTGAGTACAACCCTTTTGCCCCTGTTTATTTCTGTGAAATTTTCCAATGAAAAATGTGTTCCTCAATCCCAGGATAAATGAAGTCTGCGCACGCTTCCACCTTGTATCTCTGCCACACTGCCGCCCTAACCGAGGACAGCTGCACAAGAGAAATTACCCTGGACCAGGCACGTCTTAGCTGTTAGCTTCCAACCAGGAAGCAAGTAGCTCAACAGTCTGGAGAGCCTAAGAGAATGGTTTGAGTGAGTGAACGAAGCCACTCAAACCAGTAGTTAGACATATTTCAGTGATGTAACTTGGAAATCTGGTACATCCACTCAGTATGCGCCGTTAGCAAATCTGTGATTGGTTTATAGGCCACTGAGTGCAGGGGTATTTTTTTTTTTTCACTGCATTCGTGATTACTCTATCCTTTCTCCTAATTTACAAGAAGTCTCTGGGACTCAGTTTGCCACTATGTGGAGGCAATTTGTATTTGTTTATTATTTTTAAGGCATATCTATTTTTATTTAATTTAAAGGGAGAATGAGGCTTAGGAAGAGAAACAGGAAGAGAGAGATGGAGAAAGAATGAGAGAGAGAGGGAGAAAGGTCTTGAGGGAGTTCTTCCGTCTTCTGAATCACTGTCCCGGCGTGTGCAGCTGCCAGCACAGGGTGGGTCTAGTGCCAGGGTCCTGGAACTCCTTCCAGTTCTCTCACACAAAAGGAAGGGGGTTAGTTATTTAAGCTGTCATCTGCTGCATCCCTGGCTGCACATGAAGGGGAAGCCAGAGCAGAAGCACTCCAATGTGAGGTGAAGGAACCCCAGCTGAGAGCTTAGCCGACTGGTAGGGGTCTAAGTGGGGGCAGAGTGGCGTGTCTCATGACGTCCTATCATCATGGTCTGTAATCCTCATACTCATACTGCTCTTCACTACCAATTAGCAGTAACTGCTGCAGAGCCTACACTGTCTTCAGAAATCCAGGACTTAGAAAACAAGGTGCAAGATATTTCGGAACTTCTCCCACAGGCCTACTTCCAAGAGAGTCTCCTCTTGGCTCAACTCAGGCTGGCACCTCAAAGACCTGCTTTGGATGGCAGGAACATCACGCCCGGTTGCTGCTGTCCAGTTAGACTCCTTGTCCTTCAGTTTTTCCTGCTTGAACACCAGGGCTTCTAGAACTGAAGAATGAGGGCAGATTTGAAGTAAAAGACAAATGGTTCTCATTCGGAACTGCGGTGTATATTTTTCATGGCTAACAAGCAAGGCTTCTGAAGGACGGGATTTCTGGGTCCTTGGGAAGCTAGTTTCTGACCTCACTGTGGTTAAACGAATGTTCATGTCACCGACAGGATTACATCACAGGTTTTAATGATATGTTTCCACATTGTTTTTGAAAATATGATTTTTAAAGTGGAGTTTTAATATTCTAAGCATTAATTTTGACGTAGATTGTGAGTTCAATTTTGTATTTCTGCATGGATTCTCAATTGGCTGATACTATTCATTATACGCATTCATTTCCTTATTCAATTGCTCTCCCAGGTTTGTCATTAATCAAAATTCAATTTAGAATTTGTCCCTCTGGAGATTCTTTTTTTTTTTTTCCCAACTATTTGCCTATTCCTGGTCTAATGCCCCATTACTTAATTCTTAAACACCATAATTCTTCATATAGGTTAAGAAAAATCTGTCCCACTGGGGTGGGGGTCAGGCCTACTGTTTATGATGTCAGTTAGGGTGATGTTGATTTCTGTAGGGGTTTGCTTCTGACTCCAGCTACTGTGCACTTTACGTTGGTGTGGGCATGTCTCCAGTGACTGCATCTCTGCCACCTGTGGGCGAGCTCCTGTTGCCCAACTCCAGTCTGCCAGCCGCGGTGAGGATCTGCAGCGTGAGCTCCCGGGCTGGATTTCCTGCCTCTGTTTTCTCTGTTCCCTCCTCTCTGTCTCAAATAAACAAAGGTTTTAAAAATCTTTTCACTTTGCCTTGTTATTCTTAGTCTTGAAGTTCTATACAATTTTAATAGATTTATTTTATTTTTGTTTGAAAGGCAGAGTTACAGAGAGAGAGAGAGAGACAGAGTGATCTTCCAAAGACTGGTTCACTCTGCAAAGCCCACAACTGCCAGAGCTGAGACAACCCAACTTGAAGCTAAGAGTCAGGAGCTTCCACTGGGTCTGCGTGTGGGCTCTTGGGCCTTCCTCTGCTGACTACCCAGGACATTAGAATTTAGCTGGATCAGAAGTGGAGCAGCTGGTACATGAACCTGTGTTGCATGCAGAGGCTTAGCCTACTATGTTACAAGATTGGCCGCTTCCACACACATTTCAAGGTATCCTGTACATTTCTATAAAATGACATGCACACAAATACATTAGTCTTGACCAGATGTTAGTGGCAATTTCATGTTTAGTTAGAGGTGTGTTCCATGTAAAATAGTCTTTCTCTGCCTCTCTCCTATAGAAGCATACAACTTTATATCCTACTAAAACAGAGTATATATAAACAGAAAGTCTTACGCAGTACATAAGCAGAAAGCTGTAATATTACTTTCATCAAAGCTCAGGACTTTATGGTTTCACTGTTGAGTTCTTCCTAAATTTAAAAATCTAAAACCACAAATGATCAAACCATATTAAACATTGAAATGGGTACTATTCCCAAACTCATTTTATGGAACCAGCATTATCCTGATATCAAATCTACAGTTTAAGAACTTACCTGCAGACTGAGATAAACAGCACATTCAAGTGATAATCCCCTGTGTTCAAGTGAGGTTTACCCACAGGATGCACAAACATCTCAGCACAAACAAATGTATAATATGCTCCTCTATATGAATAGGATGATAGTTACAACACATGTAATCACGACAGACACACAGGAAACATTTGACAAAAAGTAACGTCTTTCCAGGATAAAATATCTCAAAAACACAGGTCTAGAAAGAATGTACATGATCACTTTAAGATCATAGACGATAACCCCATATCTAACATCCTACTCCATAATGAAAAGTTAAAGGCATTTCCAGTTGTATCGGGAAGTGAACAGGGATGCCCAATCTCATTGTCTTTATGTAAAACAGAAGTAGTCAGATGAGGAAAGAGAAAGGGGATAGAAGTTTCTTCACTGGAAAAACAGTGGTGAAATGTTCCCTAGGGTGGCCATCTCAGGCTTATTCCTAGCTCCACGTCCTGACTTACCAACTAATGAGCAAGCAACAGTGGCTCTGAAAACATGGGTTGCCCACATTTACCTCCACCGTCCTAGAGGAGTCTGGTTTGTGGCTGTTGAAATCACAAATGAATAGTTATAGTCTTTCCTTTTTATCTTTTTCCTTGGCAAACTAGATGTGATGATTAACATTTATATGTCCCCTGCCAGAAAGAGGAATGGCACATTTGGATGTGTAATCTCCATTGCTTTGCCATTTACAATTTATTTCTCTACACTATACAATAGACCTAATCCGTTCTAGGAATTCAACTTCCTGTAACAAAGACATCATAAAGCATTTCTACTTGAACCGTTTGGAAATGAAAATTGAATCTGGTGAGGCACATTTTTTCAAAGATAAATGTAGTTATACGTATAATGCTCATATTTCAAACTTGATGCATGTTGGTGCCACTCCATGTTGAGGTGGGAGTTTGGCCTGGTGGCCCAGACAGCCCATTCTGTTTGGGAGTTCCTGAGATTGGTATCTGCCTGTGGTTCCTGACTCCAGATTTCGCACTAATGAGGATCACAGGAGACAAAGATGTTGGCTTAGGTCATTGAATCCTTGCCCCCCGTTTGGGATACCTGCTCTGCAATCCCAGATCTTGTGCATTTGAAATTGAACTAGGGAATTAAATTTGTCTCTGTTTTTATTTCTGCCTCCCAGAAAAAATTGTAAAGATTAACTATAGAGTTTTAAAAATAAAATTAAATGGCAATATGCTTAGGACTGAAAATCATCTTTTGGTTTTTTTTTTTTTGTATTTTACCAGAAAATTTACTCCCATCATTTATAACTTTTTTCTTCTTCCCGTTTTCACCACTGCCTCAGACATATTCATATTCCCATAGGAACTCATAGGCATCTGAGTTATGACAGTTACTTGATTTACAAGGAATCGTGTCATTTAATTTCACAGGCAAAAGGTACTGTGCTCAATATCATTACGGTGTTGTGTTTAGACTGAAAACTTCAAAGCACACAAATTAATTTGAAGCAGATTATAAACATGAATGTTTAAATGATAATACTACAATACTTCCATGAGAAGTAAACTAAATAAGCCTGTTATTTCCAGAAGTATTTGAAGCAAATGATAAAATTCCAACTTTTACAAGGAAAAAATCTTGGAAAAATGGTATCTCCCGATGTGTACCTCCCAGCTCCCTGGTGAGTAAGGTCACTTCACATCACCAGTGCAAGCTGCAGGTTCATTGCCTGAACCGCAGTCTCCGCAGTACAGTGGTGGACACTAGTTTTCAACACAAACGAGTAAATACTGTGTGGTTTCATTTGTGTATGAAATTCAGTCTGAAAAAGGATTCATGGTGATTGCACAGAGGACTTCGGATAAGAGTTTGCACTCCCAATTCAACCCTGATTGTTTTAGTGTATTTATTTGGTATAAATCTTTGTCTTGCAAGAACCTATCTGGCAATATATTTACATTTATACTTTTATAGAATTTTTATTGTACTGTAGTAAAGGTATAAAAGCAAATTGATACGAACAAAATTCAGTTATAAATGACTGGGAAATCTTCACAATATAAATGAAATGAACTTGTTATGTAAATTAGATATTATCAATTACATATCAATTAAAATGATACGATTTAGTATTGCCAATAGACTAGTAGAAAAAGGGGCACCTATTTTGGCACGAGGGGTTGAACTGCTGCTTGTGTTTGAGTCCCAGCTACTCTGCCCTTCATCCAGCTTCCTGCTAACATGCCTGAGAAAGCAGAGGACGGACGGTGGTTGAAGCACTAGGTCCCTTGCCACTCACGAAGAAGACTCCTGCCTTCGGCTTGGCACACATCTGGGTATTGCAGCTGTGTGGGGAGTGGGCCAGTGCATGGGAAGTCTCTTTCTGTCATTTCTCATTTCTTTTTTTCTCTTTCAAATAAATAAATAAAATAAATTTTAAGGAAAAACAAAAGCATCCTGAAGAAGAAATGTAAAAAAAATTGGAGCAATAAAATTTACAAGTATAGCTTCATTAGAAATTAAAGATGTAAACTAAAATGAGATTGTTTTTCATAAAATGGTCAATAACTTAAAATTCAATGCTCACTGCACGTTGTTAACAGAGGGCTTGACCATTCAGGCACCACTCATTCAGTAGGAGTAACGTGCCAGAACATTTCTAGAGCATGATTTGTTTACGGACTAAAAGTCTGAGAATTTAGATATCATTTATTTAGTAGCTACATGTTAACAAATCAGAATGGAATAAATAAAGCTCTGTACTGTACTTCAATATCAGAAGTTTTTTGTATCATAACCACAATTCAATCTACATGTCCAACAAAAAGGGGAAAAAAGGTGTTTATTATGTTAGCAATGAAATGCTTTGAAACTACAGAATATGTGAAATGAAAATGAGAAATAGTATTCACAAATAGCTGTTACTCCATGTATTTATATACATTTGTTTTCTACTTACTTGGATTAAAATTTATGTTCTTTACCCAAGGCTAGTTTTAGTCATTTGTTACAAAGATTTGTGTGTTTTATGGTTGAGTTGAGTACATTCCTGGCTTATTATGACAGGTGATCTTGTTCTCATTCATTCCATATTAACTACTGGGGGAAGCCAGGAGTATAGGGACTATGGAAGCGCTGACAATACTAAGGATAATTTCAGATCTTTATAGAGGATCTTTACATTACAGCGTCTCATCTTGAGCAGCTAGAAGAATAAACAGAATTTAAAATATGGACACAACCCAAGTAAGCAACGAAAAAATTTAATGTTTATTTCTTGACCTCAAATACGCAAACCATGTGTTGTTAATTATTGAAATGTGCCTATTTTAAAGATTAGCATTGCATAATTGCAGTTTAGAGCACTGTTTCAGAATAAGTGCAACAGAGAGAGCTCAAAGTGATAAGGTTCCAATTCTCTCTGCCAGAAAGTGGCCATAAGTGCTGCGGGCGTGCTGTGCCGTACTGCGCTGTGTTTCTGAGTCAAGGGTTCCATATATGTGTAGTCTCTAGATGATTCTTTTCATCACTCATTTTATATTTCCAGGTGCAAAGCTTGTGAGTATTTATGGACGGCAGTGCACACCAATACACAAGTGCTCAATGAAACAAAACGATACTTTTACTTTGCCAGCAATTAGTTACAAGCTACAGAAAGCTTGCTCTGTTTTCCCTATTGACCAATCTGACAATTTTCAGTAAACTTTTTTGTCACCTCATCTAAACTCTTTGCTATATTTGCAGTTCATCTCCAGTGCTGAGTATATTTTATTCTTGGGTTTCAAGCATATCATGAAGGGCAATAGAGAGTATCAGAAGGAGGTTTTTGGTTTCCAAGCTTCCAACTAAGGGAACTAGATGCACTTGGGGAATTAGTGAAGTGGGTCACCAGTTCTGTAGGTGCTAGATTGCAGCCCAGGTTTCTTCATTTCTTTGAGGTAAACATTATTGGAATAAGGGTTAGCTACTTACAAGCTTATTCAATTACTCCCTCACTCTCATATACAGTACAAATATATGATCATTATAAAAACCATTTTGGGTGCGTTATTATCTTTCTTTTATTGCTATATACCTATTTTTATAGCTTTACCTCAAAGAGCCTTTACAAAAATGTGTTTTTCCCAGTATCATTGACCAAAGCTAAGATGAATAAAGAGACGTAAGGACGTCCTGTATGGACACAAGCATACTGAGAAATAAAGGTACATCGAAGTATGTGAGTCTGCTCCCAAAGGAAGCTGCTAAATGTATCTTGACAACAGGAAGCTGGGCTTTCTACCATTGTCTATACCTACAATGTTATAATACACTTAAATAGAAGAGTGAAGGACTTGTGACTGTTGCTGAATAACTGTAGTAGTGTATATAGTATGGGGGAAAACCGTAGCAGGTGTGTGTCAGTAGGGAAGGTGGAAAGAGAAATCCTAAAGCCTGGAACTATATCTTGAAAAGTAAAAATTAATAAGAAAAAAGGAAAAGATGAGATGAAATTTGTAAATTTAATAGCCCAAATGATTATAAACATTTTGTATTTGTTTTATATAAATCTTTTAAAAAGTTGGGCAGTTATTCCATTAGCTAGTTCATTGCAAACTCAGGAACCACACTAAGAGATGAAGTACAACTGTTTCTGTAACTGTTTCTGTAACTGTTTCTGTAACTTCTTGCGGTTCTAGCAAGAAGAAAGTGACTTGCATGAATACACAAACTTAGCAACAACTTTCTCTGCACCTGAAGCAAAATAAGTGCTGTAGAACATTTCTTAAAGTTTCCTGTTTGCAATCCAATGGAAAAATGCCATTGCAGCTCAGTGAATGGACTTCTGTTTCAGGGAAGAATATTCTGGTTTCCTGACCTGTACACCAAATACTCTGAATCTGAGTAAATTAGAATAATAGCTCTTTCCCCCCATTCCTGTTTTCTGCCAGCAGGTGTCTGCCTCTTGGCTCTTCTCAGTGCTTCTCCGTGTATTTTTTCATTTCAGAATCCAATTGAAAAAGTGCTTGTGCCTCTGAGTTATCTGCTGTCATCCCAGAGCTGTGCAGTGGGTGGCTGAGTACAAGCAGCTGCTTTCAGGAGTTCTGGTGGCTCACGCCAAGGGGAGATCTAGCGTCTTGGGTAAGGGGCAAGTCAATTGACCGAAGCGCAATACACGATGGTGAGAGTCTTGCTCCAAAGGCATCAGATGGGCGTTGAAATCAAAGATTTTGTGAGTAATATGATGTGTATAAGTAATTTCCAGCTTACTTCAACCACTTCAAAAATATTACACATGTTCTTAATTACTCTGAACTTCTGATTAATATTTGAAAGCAAGAACTGGAGTAAGATAATGTCATCTGGTAAGTAATCCAAAGATAAATGCTAAAAATTTGGATGCACATAATAGCCATTTAAATTAAAAAAATGCTTAAAAGGTATTTATCAAATGAATATATTAAGGTTTTTAGAATTAAATGAGAAAATATGCATGAAGTATCTGAAATATTCATATTTATTTATGTTTGTATTATTTTCTGCTTTTATAACTGTTCTCCAGAACATAAGTTAATGTTATCCTATTAAAACAAGAAGCAAGAACAAGTATTGATCAATTCAGATAACCATTATGTGCCATAAACATCTATTCATATTTGACAGAAAATAAACACATGAAAATATTCCAAAAACTAGTTATATATCAAAATAAACTACTCAGTTTACAAAACCTAATAATATTTTGTTCCTAGGATTATAATTAAAAAGAAATGCCCAAAGTAAGGAAAAAATACAAACAGTTTTGAACGCCAAGAAAAGTTCCTGAGTATAGGAAGTCAATAATGTTATTTGATCATAACATATGGTTTCCAATTGAAACCAGATAAACTCAAGCAGTTCAGAAACAATGGATCTTGGGACAGGTGTTGTCGCGCAGTGAGAAAGCCCCCAACTGTGACACCAGCATTCCACATGGGCTGTGGCTCATGATCTGGCTGCTCCATTTTCAAATCAGTTCCCTAGTAATGGTCTAGAAAAAGCCTTGGAAGATGACCCATGGAGTGAGGCTCTGTCATCCCCAAGGGACACCCAGGCAAGGCCTGTAAGACCAGCCCTGTCCATTGGGGTTCTGGAAAGCAAAGAAACACCCAGAACAATGTTGGATGAGATACCTGTACACTCTGTGGGCCTGTCTAGTTTTTGCATGGAGGTGCCCATCGGAGAAAGGAAAAGGCCGTGTTAGATGCCCGCTGATTCCAATTATTCCTGAAGAACTTGTGACAGAGCAGTCGGCTTCTCTAGTTCACTGGTCAAACATGGGCAGTTAGTAGGTCTAACTCACTAACGAGTTGATAGAATCTCAGCAGTCTATAAACTATTTGTTAAAATGGCCTATAAATAAGATACACAGGAAATAGATACTCTCCTGATTTTTCAGGCAATGACTCAAACAGTCACAGTCTAAAATTAATAGTAAAAAAACCTTACAGAAATCTGAGTATGCAATTAAATTTTCCTTGCTTTTTTGCATTCATTCCACAGTGAATTTACAGTTTTTTCCTCTATACATACTCCTATTTTAAAAATTATTCATATATTATGTAAGTTTAAAGATATACCTTCTATAATTCGTGGTTAGTCATTAAGGTTGGATTTTGGTAGGAGAGCTGTATTTCATTCTGTTCACATAAAACAATCTGAAGTATCCCAAGGAGAATTATTTTTCAAGTTAATCAATTAATTTTACCTATTAGAAACTACCTTTGTAGAACTGTATTCTCAGAGCTTAGAGAAGAACATCTAGACAGTAGAGGCTCCGTAAGTGTTTGTGGATGACTTGAGTAAAATTGGAATTCTAACTGACCTGTGTTAGGTCAGACTCGTTTTCAATTAGCCACAGATGTTATCTCATCAAACAAATCTTTGAGGTTTCACTGTCCTAGGAGGAAGGTTGTCATTTTGAAATTTTGTAGCGACATAATATTGTAAGCCATTTCCTTAGATGCAGTAAGATCGATCCGGTGTAGGATGCGACCATCATAAACTTATGACAAATTTGAAAGCTTAATAGTAAGTTTATCTGAATTTTGAATAAATATTAATGTAGAAACTACAGATATTATACAAGATGGATAATTTGGAAACGAGCAGCTAGTCATTTTTGTACCTCCTCATTAACAAAGAGCAAACCAAGTTAAAACTTTCAGTGGAATGACATATTTTAGTGATTAATATAATATTTAAACAGATGGGAGGAACAGTGCTTCTGTTACCATTCTGAAATACTGCAAATATACTGACTGAGTGAAATTGCATTGATATGATAGTGTGAGGAGTTTTATTTGATTTATTAGGCACATTTTTAATACATTATAGCCTCGGAAACGACAATAATGTGAGTACAGAGTACTCTGGCCTTGTAGCTCCAGTCCATGCCCCTGGCCTGCCTTTGACTCTGACCACTCTAGTGGATAAGAAACACGCCATTCCAAAACCCGTGTGCCATTTCCACATCCACTTACGCTTCTAAACATGCAGGACTTGAATTCTCTCTTCACAGACATGACTCAATGAACCACGTTTACGCTTAGCTGTTAGACTAACAGCCTTTTTATCTTGACATGTCCTGTTGAATCTGGGATTCAGAATTACCTTCCAATGAATCTTCCTTACCTTGAATTATTCCAGTAAGTGCGGTAATAATTTGAAGACAGAAAAGATACACTCAGGAGGAGTATCTGAGCTTAGTAGCTGCCCTTCTTTGGTGAAGTTAGCGTACACTTACCCCAGATTTAGAGATAATAAGAAAAGATGCACTATAGCCAATTTAAATTCAGGAAGGCAATTGCTAACTCTAACCTTATGAAGCTGTGAATATCTTTCTAAAGTGGTTGGATGTTGTGTCACCTCAAGTGTTGGGAATTTTAAGATGGGCAGCCCTTCTTGATGGGGGCTATACTAGAAAACAGCTGTTAGGAGGACAAGAGGTTGTGGCCACATTGCTGTTACAAATGTGAGGTGTGGGCTTAAATGATAGACACAAAGTCAAAGACATTCAAATGAGGGTGAATGTTCAACAGGAAGAGAAAAATAATAAGGGAAAATGTCGTAAGAACAGGAATTGTTCAGGTGGTTGATCAGAAAAGAAAACGACAAAGTGGAAGCCAGTGATGACATTTCTGTAAATGTTCTGATGACACATTATTGGAAATAAAGAAATGCTTATCCTCACTTGGGAAACAATTTCACCTGAACAGATGGCAGTTACTTGAGTTTGCATGAATTGAAATCCTTTGTGTTAAAGGAGACTGCAGCAGACTCTAAGTAGAGCAGTATGCTGAATTTTCAGGCCTGAAAGTGGAAGCAGCAGGTGCATGCGCCAGGGTTTGTATCTGCATTTCTGATCCCAGAATTAGCATATGGCTGAACTTGTCATTGAAATGGAATGTTCTGATTGTGGGAAAGAAATATTTTCACAAACATTTGGTTGCAGAGCCCAGTGAATTAACCTATCTGCCTGTAAATAGGAGGATAACATCAGAGAGCTGGAACTACATTGTGAAGAGAGGGAGGGGCTGACATTGTGGCTTGCTGCATGGGGATGTTGTCTGGATGCAAACAGTTCAGAGAGCAGCCAGTCAGGCCCTGGGCGATCCACTTTCCATCCAGCTCTGTGCTAACGCCCAGGAAAAAGTTTTGGAGCTCTGCGCCCACATGGAAGACTGGCTTCCACCTGTCTGCTACAATCATCTTGGAAATGAATTATCAGACGGAAGTTTTCTCTCTTACACTTTCTCCTCATCTGTTATACTCTGGTCTTTTCTTCTTAATTATTAATTTATGTACAGTTCCAAAGGCTGTGGGATTTCTTCCACCTCTACCTCCACTGAGTCCCCCTATTTTGTCACTCAATAGTACAGTCATTCAAAAACAGTCATAAGTCCACTGTTCTGCTATTTAAGTGTACCCCGACTTTGTAAGTATGGAGAAGGGCAGATTCCAGCATCCTATTGTCAAGGTGTATTTAACAGCCTCATTGGAGGTCCATCTTTGCTTTGGAAGTAGAGATGTATGGTGCACTGTGTCTTCACCTCTCAGTATGATAGCCTCTATTATACAGTTCCTCCAGGTGACTATATGTACATGCATGCTTACCTATATATTTTGATTTTGCATTTGATCTTGTACTATCCAACCATTAATAAGAATTAAATTCTACCATTTGCAATAAAATGGTCCTAACTAGAGACCATTATGCTCAGTGAAATAAATCAATCCTGAAAGGACAAAGATTATATGTTCTCTCTGATATAGGGCAAAGTTCATACAAGCTACCTCTGACCTTTAAAACAAATAATAACGGGCCCAGTATAGTAGGCTAGTGGCTAAAGTCCTCGTCTTGCATGCGCCAGAATCTAATATGGGCACTGGCTCCTGCCCTGGCTGCTCCATTTCCCTTCCAGTTTCCTGTTTGTGAACTGGGAAGCAGTAGAGGATGGCCCAAAGCCTTGGGATCCTGCACTCATGTAGGAGACCTGGGAGAAGCTCTTAGCTTTGGTTCAGCTCTGCTCTGGCCATTGTGGCCACTTGGGGAGTGAGCCAGCAGATGGAAGATCTTCCTTTCTCTCTTCTCTGTAAATCTGACTTTCCAATTAAAAACAAATATAGGCAGACAGATGATAGATAGATAGATAGATAGATAGATAGATAAGAAATAATTAGAAAGAGGGAAAATGATATTAAGTATTTGGGTCTTGATTGGATCTGGATTGGAAAGCCAGCTTGCTACAACTGACTGCTATGCTGCGGCATTGACTGTAACAGACTGGGGAACTGGAATGAATGTGATGAAAAACCCAGAAAGTTGAGCAAATGAGTCCTCTGCACGATCGTAGCCGGTTACTTAAATCAGAAGCTTTAGAACTGCTCATACTCTTGAACAGGATATCAAGCAATACTGAGTAGCTGAATTTCAAAAAGTCATCTTGGCCTTTTGAAAAAGCAAATGATGCAAATTTGCTACATGGAAAACTGGTGGATTCTAGAAACTAAATAATTATTCTAGTGATTTGAATAAGCTAGTTTTGTTGTTGGCTTTACCAAGGAGGATGTAACTTTCATAACCCATGAGCTAAGTGGCTGAAAACGACTTGTGTACCTTGAGAGAGTTGATTTCATTTCTCCTTTGCCAATGAAAATATGGAAGCAAGACAGGCATAATTTATTTTCCATAGGTAAGACTATAAAATAGATTCATTGCCTTTCTGCAGAATATTTAGAGTCTTAAACTACAGTCAGCTGGTGAGATAAGATTTAGTTATGATTCATCGTAAAAGTAACTCAATTTATTACATTAATGATGTCATGAAAAAAAACAAGTGATGTGTTAGAATTTCTGTAGCATACATGGCCAGTTGACTATGCCTCATTTGGTCATATCAAATATTGGGTCAGGCTAGTTACTTACATTCTGGAGTATACCTTTATAAGATACAAGACAAAGTCTACACACAAAATGAGATCAATTATATTCTTTGCTAACACCTATGAATAAGCAAGAAGCACAATGCCTTATAAAGATATTCCTGTTTTGAGGGAAGCATATCTATTTACGTATAGTCACACACACACACACACACACACACACACCACATACATACACATATGTTAACTGTATTCTAGTTTGTGACTTACTTTACTTTCGATTTGAGTGTCTTGGTTATTGTAAATTGTATAGTTCTAGTTATAACTTGTATTTGAGATTTTTCCTAATTTGTCAATATATATGGGCTGTATTTTTGTGCACTTATTTGTGAGATCTATATCCTATTTTAAAAATCTGTATGTGTCTATTGTCTTGTCAGTGCCTTACAGTATTGATTCCCATGGTCTTGGATTGATATCTGTGACTGGTTATGTTCTCTTAAATAGAACCGAGCTTTCTAACTTATGATAATGGTATCTCATTTATTTAACTATTCATGCATTTGTTCTCCTTTTTTGTATATTTTTCAATGTAGAGATTTTGATCCTATTTTCATTAGATTAAAAATCCCAAAATGTCATCTACATATATATAGTGTATATAATATATATATTAAAACTTGACATTTTTAATTGCTCCCTCTGAGATTTAAAGGCATTTTTGAGATTTCTGTATTGACTTAAGAAATGTGATCTTGCTAAATTAACATGTTTGTTCTAAGCTTTTACTCACTAGATTCTTTGAGAGTTTCTGCTTGGACAATCACATTAGAGGTTTTTTGTTTTTCTTTGCCAGTGGGTAAACATTTAAGTTATTTTTTCTGACCTGTAGCAAAGTAAGTCTGTATCTTCCCTGAATTGTTCAGCAATGTTCTTAGAATGTTTTGCAGAGAAATAATTTTATGTCTATTTTTACTCTCAGCTAATGAGAAAGAAATATTGATGACTGTCTGTAATTGCAGATCTATTTTCTATTTTTTTTTTTTTAGAACTAGTATGTTGTTCTTTTTGTAAGTTGAAGTTCCACTTCGGGGCAAATTCCCTGGCAGGATTTTTCAGACTTCTTAAAGAATTAGTAACTTTACCACTATATAGTATTTCTATTTATTCTTCATTCTGAAATCTAGCTTTGCTGGTATTAGTGAAGATCCAATGGCACTCTTACTTAACTGCATGTAAGTGTTTGCATAGGTTGTTTTTCTTTATTTTTATTTTAACCTACTTACTCCTTTAGAGATGACATTTTTCTTGGATGTTTAATGCATACAGCCTGTTGAAAAATCTACAGTATCTCTGGTTGTTGTTACTTTGCTCCATTTCCTTTTTTTTAATTTATTTTAATTAGCATGTATTATTAGTATAATCTTGAGTTTCTTGTTATTTGTAACTCTCATTATTTTCATGGCTTTCTGTATATTAGAATGAAAGAGAATACTTGAACATTTTCATTGAGGTGTGTACTATGAAAACACTATCTAAAAATGTAACCTTTTGGCTTTGGTTTGTTTTCCCTGAACCTTTGCAGTCCTTTCGTGTGTGTATTTGTATGTGTGATGTGATTGTGACTCTTGCCATATTTAGATAACTTCTATCCTGTACATGGTTTGTCAGAGATGGTACTGCAGTCGTTCATCTTGGGCATTTACTTGTTAACCTGGAGACTGAAATGAGAAGCCACTTGATTCTCCACAGATTTCAAGATATGTAGTCACTTTGTGCGCTCAGTTTTCTTATGGATTTAAGAAAAATGATATTTTAATTTACTTATCTTCTATAAATGTGCAATGTATGCCTTCACATAAAAGTTGTTTTTTTGTAACTAAACTAGAGTTGGGTCTTGCTTTGCAATTCCTTCCTCAATCTCTGTGTTTTGACTGAGTTATGCAAGCCAATTACATTTAAAGTGATTCATCATGAAATTAGGAATAAATTGCTCTGTATTATTTCTTTGTTTCAACTTTCCTCTTTATCTTCTGTTTTCTCCTTCCCCTATTTTGTATGAACTCTAGCCATCATGGGCTATCAAGACTCTTCAAGGTTTACTCAAAATACTTGATAATATGTGTCCTAACAACTGCAAGTCAATATACTGATGACATCATAGGGTTTATCTCAAATGATTTGCCTAGTTCAGAATGCACTGTCATTTATTATCTTAGATTTATTGCCTTTACAATTGTTTTCTTAGTTTGTCTGATTTTGATAGAAATTTAAGCCTTTTCATGCCAGCTTGTCTAGATACAGAATTGTCTACCTAATTTCTTTCTTAACAATGTGTGTGTGTGTGTGTGTGTGTGTGAGACAGAGAGAGAGAGAGAGAGAGTGTGTGTGTTTCCATCCATTGGTTCACACTCCAAATGAACACTACACAATCCAGTCTGAAACCAGGAGCCAGGAGCTTCTTTCAGGTCTCACATGTAGGTGCGCACACTTGGGCAGTCCTCCACTGCCTTTCCTAGTCATTAGGCAGGAACTGAATTGGAAACGGAACAACCAGGGCACAACCTGGCACCTATACAAGGTGCAGGAGTAGCAGGTGGAAGAAAAATTGTTAAAATTATTTTGTTCTATTTTAAATCAAATTCCTTTTTGTTGTTATTTTTACCAACAGCTAAGATAGATTAATATATTCATTTTTATATTATATCTGATATCATATGTTTGGAAAACATTTTTAAATTTATTGTTTTTGCTGTACATTTTTCCATTCCAGGTAAATAAGAATGTGACACATTATAACATTTTTTAAAGTAAAGTGCAGAAAAGAGTTTAGTCATATAATTTTTTCCATTCTAAATTTAGATGTTTAATATATGCAAAGGTGTGAGTTGTATATGAGTCAAATATTTGTACTTATGTGAAGTTGTAATAATTAGCCTATTGCCAAAGTTTTAATTTGCACTAATAAATCATACACAGCAGTTTGAGAAAGGGTGATATCATCTGTCATTCTTACTTGAATTTTAGGCAGGGCGATGTAAGATAGTTGATCTGGGCTGTTTAGTAAGATGTACTCATGATGGAATTGATGAAATTCTCTTATTCCTTTCTGCAGTCATATAAAATATTTTACTGGGGCTTTAATTAATCATCTATGAAACGTTTTCACGTCTCTTGAAGTGTTCCTCATTTCTCACTTTCTGCATCGCAATCCTGTCTTTCAGCTCCACGATGTCCTGCCAAGAATGCTGGTAAAAGTTGGAGGGTCGGAAAGTACCTGGGGGAATGTTCTCCTATGTGTATTTGAGACATTGTGGAAAGGTCTTCCTGGCCTCTTGGGATGACTGTTGGCTCTTACAGCATAAATAAACTTCGTTCCTTCCTATTTTCATAAGCTTACCACCAGGTCCCAGTAAACAAAACCTGCCATGCTTGTCTGCAAATTACCATTGCAATTTAAACCTGTGCGAGTCTATTCCCCTTCTAACCCTAATTCAATCTTCTCTGTGTGATCAATGAGAGTGGACAGTCTGTATTTCAGTACTGATCATTGTGGCGTGTTTGCACTGAGAAGATGGAATTGGTTTGCCTCCAGCAGGGCTTATGCATTCCACACCATAATAGAAAGTTAACTCAAATGACACAGGATGTGGTATTTGACGGAACAATTACTTGTCTGTTTCAGTCATGTGTGATCAACCAGAAACTCTGAGACAATTGGACTGAGTTTTATTTTACTCTTAAATAAATATAGACCATATGATATAAACATATTCATAGCTAAATGCACATTTGTATATATGTGCTTATATGAATTATCTCTTGTAAATCACGTTATGTTCTTACATGTAGCTATTTGTAATTTAAATAATAAATCTACCTAAAATCACAGCCTGACATTACTTTCATCTTCTGTTTTATTTTTGCTAAAGGCTATCTGGTCTGAATCCTAGAACAAACCCAGTTATAGAAACAAAATATAGGAAAGTATTCTATCTACCAGGAAACATTGGTTCTACAGACTGTTTCTTGGCTTAATGATTTTTTCATCATAGAGTATCAATTCAAATGAAAAATGTACAGTGAAGACATGCAGTGAACACAGTATCCACGGTGACCTACAATTGAATGTCTTTGGAAATCAAATAAGCTACAGCCTTTGCTGGAGTCTATGACATAACCTAAATGAGTAGAAACGTGAATGAATCATAAAAGTGTCAATTTAATCACAAGTGAACACATCACAATTTAATCACAAGTTATGGAAAACAGCTAAGAGAAGATCCTGAGGAAAGTGTTGCATGGATTGACTTTTAGATGTGATTTCATGCTGATTGTTATTACGATGCAAGGGAATGGGGTACAGTGTTTACCACGAAACTATTAGCCCAAGCCAAAACAGTAACAATAACACTAACGATGCACTTTCGTACGGCAAAGGCACGGAGAGTCATCAGCCCTTCGCGCTGCATTTAGTCTGAGCATAATCATGTAGCAGGAAGGATCATGAAATACTCGAAATGTATCTTATAGGATGTGTAACATTTTGTGTGGTTCATGAAATATTTCGGACCCCAAAACTCACCATGGAGGAGCTATTTTCAAAGGAATGTGTTGGCAAGTGGTGGTAACACTTGTGTCCAAAGGAGAATCAAGTGTGGATTTTTAAAATAAAAACAAGGGAAGAAGTCACAGGACAGTTCTGCCCACTCCCTGGCTTCCTTCCTTTGTGTTGGTCCTCACTGCCTATGGCAACATGCCACAGTCCCAGGCTGTGTGTGCTGCCTCATGTCATAGGGCCCGGGCAAGTCTCCACATCCTGAGAACTAACACACCCACTTTCATCTCTCTTTTATGAAGATTTCGTTTGTTCTTGAAGGCTTATTGGACTGCTTGTTCATCTTCATTTAGTCTTGAAGGAAGAAACGAGTTTGCTATCAATGGACTGGGTCTTCACAAAGTGCTAGAGACTGTGATAATCATGATAGTGTACTACTGCTACTAGATTAGAAATTCATCCTTCCAATTTAAATGAGAAGGCCTTGAATGAACATGATATGACTGGTATAGTGATGTTGAGATTACAGTGAAATAGAACTGATCATGCAGAAATTAGACTAGATTTCAAAAATCACATGTATGTCAAACTTGAGATTTGAAGCTATAGGAGGAAATGTGCTGGCCAAGAGAAGTGTAAGCATTTACTGTTGTGCTAGACTTTAGTGGTCTATTATCCTGGATTTTCAATAGTCAAGTTCATACTTCTGGTTTGTTCAACATTCAGGTTTAAATTTTGGTTGATCATCACTTATGTATTTACTCAAGGGGATATCATGGTAATAAATATATAATAACCCATCCCCTGTGAACAACCTCACCTTATTAATCTCAGTTTGTCACCGAAAACCTTGAATCAGCCCAGAAATATTCATTTTTGTGGTCACTTATGAGACAGAAATCAATGGATTTAATATAGTCAATCCAATTCCTTCTCCTTCTTTAACCAGTGTTTGAAAAGTGTCTTCCAGTTGCCTTAGCCTTCAGAAACAGGATTCTGGTCAAATTGATCTGAGCAATATCAGCATCGGAGTGTTAGTCCTTGGTATTTCTACCGTAATGTACCTTTGGGGATAACTTTACAAGCAGGATTTCAAAAGTGATGCTCAGGAGCATGACAATGCTCTCCAAACAGAATGGCTGTCATTTTATACAGAAAGACCCTAGGAACTGAACGGGAGGACACTGGCTGTCTCATCAGTACTTGTTACCAGCTTTTTGATCATTGAAATTAAATTTTTAAGTGAGACACGAGTTGAGTGTCATTTGAAGTCATTTCAAGATCACATTCAGCCTTCCCTTCCAGTTCTCTGGAGATTGCTCTGGAACCACACTTAGGCTTTCCAAAAGTTTCAGAAATCACATCTGAATGTAGAATGATACCACATGAAAATGCATAAGAATTATTAAAATAGGGAGAACTCCACTTAAGACATCTCAATATTACTACAAAATCACTGTAGCGTGCTCATTAAAGAGACATCTTTTTTTGAACTGTAAGATAAATTGGTTTTATTGCACTACAATCTGTCAACGCTCACTGATGTAGTAAATGGGGATCATTTTCTTGGGCTTCATTACTTAACAGATTTCAGATTCCTATAGTGTGGATAACATAGCAGTGCTGCTAAGAGGCAGCTGGTAGGAGGGAAGGGAGTTGGGGAAGTTCTACCATTTGGTGTTCAACACAGCCATGTGGCTTGTAAATTCATTGCAACCAATTTATAAAGCAGAAGTGTGTGCAAATTATCTTCTTGATTAGAAAATAAGATAGAGTATAATGATATACACACAAAATGTCTTATGTTCTTTATTCTTCCAATAGATGCTTACTGAACTCCACAATGACAAGAGAGCACCAACGTAAATCAGTAAGAAGCAACAATTACACTGCTAAGTGAATCAAGTAGAAGAGCAATAAAATGTTGGTTAAGTAGCAGAAAGTTTTCTCCTATTTCATAATGGTGTATTTAAACAAGGTTATAAAAAAAAGCATAATCTGGAAGGAAAGGGTGTTTCATTTTGGAATGATTACATAGGCAAAGACATGGAGAAAGAAATGACTCAGTTTTGCATAAATTGGCGTGCTATTCAAATACAATTATAATCTTAAATATCTCAATGATCTTCTGTAACAGAATTTTTCTTCTTGGTACAGAATTTTTTTTTTAAATAGATGAGATATAGATTTTTACCCCTCAGGCATATTTGCAGAGAGAAGCAGTGACACACAGAGAAAGATTTTTCATCCATTGGTTTACTCCTTAAATGGCTTTGTAATGGTCTGAGCCAAGCTGATTTGAAACCAGGAGCCAGAGGGCTCTTCTGGGTCTCCCAGGTCTACTTGTCTGTAGATTGAATATCTCCAATTAGTTATCCTTCAGGATCACTGGTGGTCTTCTTTTTCAATATCAATAAATACTGCAAATTTTATTTTTGAAAGCTGCTGCTCTGGAGCCAGAGTCATGGACACCAGCTAATCCTCCACCTTGTAGGACCAGCACTGCTCCCTGCTTATGGATTGGGAAAACAGTGAAGGCTGGCCCAAGGCCTTGGGCCTTGCATCCATGTGGAGGACCTGGAAGAAGCTCCTGGCTCTGGACCAGCTCACCTCTGGCTATCGCGGCCATGTGGGAATTGAAACAGTGGATAAAAAAATCTCTCTATTTCTCTGTCTCTCCTGTCTGTAAATTTGCCTTTCAAATAAAAATAGATCAGTCTTTTTATTTATTTATTTTTTAAGTTGCTGCTTTTGTAAGCCTGAAGGATCTCAGGGTCTCTTTCCCCTTCCTATAGCACTGAAGCTAGGAGGTCAACCAGAGACACAGCAGACACAGAGATGTTAAAGTTTAGAGCCTTGATTTACCAGATGGGACCAGCCTGGACAGCAATCACCCCGCAGGATGCTGGTAGACCACCCTGCTGAGCCTGCAAAGCCAAGAGCTTTTAAATGTTCAGACCACATTTTGGGTAATACGAAAACCCAGAAAAGGTGGCAAAAAAAAAAAAAAGACTGCCAATTAGGTAAGGGTATGTACAGCACAGGTGGGAGCCACAAGCAGTTTATAGAAGCTAAAGCAGTGGTTACCAGGAGTTTACAGCTGCAAACAGGCCTTTAACCAGAATAAACAGGAGTCATGGCTCAAATACTTGGGACTTCTTTCTCTCAGCTCTTGCTCAAGGGGGCAGGGGCTTAAGTCACTCAGGGGTGAAGATGCAGTCACAGTTGTTCATAGTCAAGTAATGCCTTGTAGCAGGGTAGGGGTTCAGGAAGGTGTGGGGTCTGGCTCAGTCCACGCACACTTGCTGACAAGTGGAGCTGCCTGTCTGGCCTATCAATAACCAGGCCTGAATCACATACTCACTAGTGGAAGCTACAGCCCACCAGGGGAGTTCCCCAACTTCCCCCACAGGGCCACTCCCAGACCCAGATCTCGCATGTGCCAGTGGGTGCTGGGTCCTTACCCAGCACAGTCTGTCCCCTCTGTCTCAGCCTTTGTGCGAGCTGGTGGATGTTGCAGTCTGGCCCATCCCACGCCATATTCCTGGGTGTGCCTACAGATGCAGCAGCCGGGACCAGCCTGGCTTGTTCCCAACTCCAGTACCCAGGAGTATTGGGTTCCATGGCAATGCCTGGCTCAGCCTGTCACTACCCCCAGCTCTTGAGCATATCTGTGAATATTACATTTCTACCAGGGGTGAGCCCACATACCTCTCCCCGAATCTGCCCCCAGATGTGGTTTTCCCTCATGCTGGTTAGTGTTATGGCCCAGCCTAACCTTACCTGCCCCCTGTTGTGATAGTCACTGGCTGCTATTGTGAATGAGCCCTGCCAGGTGGACCTCCAGCCTTAACACTAGTGCGCACCGGCAGGTGGCTGGTGGTGGTGGATGCTGACTAGCTCAGCTCGGGGGCATCAGTGTGAAGTAAAAAGGTCATCCAGTTTCCCTTCTCTAAACTGCTCTGTCTCAGCCCCTTGTTTACCCGCAAGTAGAGCAGCCTTGTTTGTGGAAGTCCTCCAAAAGCCATTCCTCACCAGCAATATACTCTCTCAGTGATTTTCCCTCGACGCCTGTGCCCACCCAAGATCCAGTCACATTCAAGGTCCCCCTGGCCTGGTCTGCCAGCACAGCATGCCAGTATGCTAATCTAGGATTCGCCCCTTCACCACCATTCCTGCCCACCTAGGATCAAGCACATACGGAAAACTCCAGGGTTACTCCACCTGCCCAGGTGTGAGCTCCTAGGTTCCTACACACCCTCATTGGTGCCATCCCCCCAGGTCTCCGGAAACCTATGCCCAAGGTCCCCAGGAGGCCACCAGTGCCAGCCTCAATGAGTTAACTCTTAAGAGTTCCTATTATTTTTCCAATATTGAAAAACGTGTTTTCGTATTTACGTGATCCCCAACCTTTTTCCTTCTAATTCCAACCAGTTGTATAACTTTTAGACCCCTTGTTTATTGTTTAATTTAAACTTTTATGTAATCATCCATTTATTTGTGGATTAACATTACAAAGTGTCTTCTGATGTCCTGAACCTACCCTACTTTTGGCCAAAATGGTTTCTGGAAAGCCGGGCAGGAGAGACGCACACACAGCCACTGTGAGTGAAAGCACGTGCAAGTTCCTAGGCAGCAGGACGGGGGGGGGGGGGGGTCGCCAGGCGAGAGCAGCACGTCCACACTGCGCCCACCCACAGCATGAGGGTTTATGCAGCTCGCACCAGCAGTGGTTTCCAGAGTCTGACACAGGAAAGGCCCTCTGGAAGGCTTCAAACAACAGTACATGTATGCTCTCCTGATTCTAGAAGCTACAAAGTCAAGATGAAGCAGATAGCTCGCTTGAGCTTCCTCTGAAAGGGGGTTGGGGTGAGCATCCATCCTGCTGCTTCTAGCTTCTGGCAGTTGCTGAAAATAATCACCTTTCACTTTTAGAGGCATCACTCTAGCAGATACCTCCACAATCACCTGGCTGTCTACTTCTTGCCTGACTCCATCCACACAATCATTCAGTCTAATGCCTGCATTGTGGCGTAGTGTGTTATACTGCCACTTGCCACAATGGGCCCCTTATGAGCACTGGCTTGAATTTGTCTGCCCACACTTTTAATTGAGCTCCTTGATAATGTGCCCAGAAGAGCAATAGAATATCAACCAGTGCTTGGGACCCTGCTACCCACATGAGAGATCTGGATGGAGTTCCTGACTCCTAGGACCGGAAATTTAGCGCGTCTTAACTCACAGCAGTGGCCAACATTGATGTGCTGAAATACGAAGAGCTCAATCAGAAGTGGATTCAAGTTTGGCCTTCACTGTTAAGTAGTGGTAAAGTAAAAATGGAGCAACATTTTAAACACAGATCTTCATGATTTACATTAAAGATATGTTCATTTATGAGGCACAGTTGTGAGATAGAGATGAGAAAGAGAGACAGAGACAGAGAGACACACAGAGAGACACACACACAGAGAATCTACCCTCTGCTGGTTTATTTCCCAATTGGCCGCAGCTGCCAGGGCTGGATGAGGCTGAAGCCTGCAGCCTGGGCTACCGTGTGTGACTCTGACTAGGGTGGCAGGGGCCCGGGTGCTTGGTGTTATATTCTTCTACTCTCGTAGTTACATTAGCAAGGAACTGAATGAGAAGTGGAGTAGTTTGGCTCCAATAGTACTGTGGGATGCCGCAAGAGTGACTTGAACCACTGCCCCAAAATCTGCCTATCATACATGTTTTAGTAATGATAAAATATTCTTCACTATATGGCACTAAACATTCCAGCGAATAGGAACAGCAAGTAGTTGGACATGGAGTGATCATTCAATTGCCTAGTCCTCTCCTTGCAAGTGTCAGGACCCCATACGGGTGCTAGTTCATGTTCCAGCTGCTTAACTTTCCCTCCAACTCCCTGCCGTGGCCTGGGAAAGCAGTAGAGGACGGCCCAAAGCCTTGGGACCCTGCACCCACAGGGTGAGACCTAGAAGTTCCTGGGGTCCTGGCTTTAGATCAGCTCAGCTCTGACAGCTGTAGCTGCCGTGGAGTTAACTGGTGGATGGAAGAACGTTCTGTCTTTGTCTCCTTCTCTCTGTAAATTTGCCTTTCAGTAAAAGTAAAGCTTTTTTTTTGGTTGTGTTTTAAAACAATAGCAAATAACATTCAATAAAGAATGCAAGCATTACTGTAGAACCCTTCAAAATCACATAGCAAATAAACACAATAGAATAGAATAAATTTTGTTGTTGACTTTATATTACACGGGACTGTTTGTTGCTTACATAACTGAGTATGTAATGCATTCCCACTCATGTGTTACGGTTTGGTTGTGCTCCACACGGTTCTGTCATGTGTGGGCTTAGTCTTGGGGTGGCGACATCAGGGGTGGAAACTTCAAGAGATGGCGCTGGGTGCAGTTTTGTTTTGTCTTGGTTTTCGGGGTGTATTTGTGTGAGACGGTTTCTTTTAGGCTGGCTCCCACACGCTCAGCACAAGCAGACGGTGCAGTCCATGTTTGGTTCTTGGCACAGAGCCTGTTTGGTGCTTTCTGACTTCCAGTCTCTCTTGTTATCAGAATTTTGTTATGATAATAGAAAACCGACTCTGCACCTAGATTTTCCATCTGTGTTGTCATCGAACCATCTGAAAGGAACATATGTGACAAACCAATAGCACCTTCATTGCCTCCAGAGTGTGTAGTATTAATCCAAGGGCATCAGGAGTTAGTACCTATTTAAAGGGATCCATTCTCTTAATGAATTTTAATTGTCATTTTTTCTTTTCCCCATAATGTGGAGAAAGTTATCTTTTTCTCTGATTTTTCATTACTGATACTTTTTAATATTCCAAAGCAATGTTTTGTAAATATTTGCTAATTTTTTTTCCAAATTATTGATACATTTTGTTAAACTGGAACAATTAAGAGCTTAATTATGTAGTAAACACACATACTGAATAATATCAGGATAACCTGCTAATTCTGATGTTAAGTTTGACTATATGATTAAGAATCACAGACAATCTACATTAAAGGTAAAATGACCTCTTAATAATTCAGTAGTATAACAGAAATACTTTGAGGTACTTTGAATAGGATGTGAGGATGAAGTTATTATTTAAGAAAAATGTTTTCTTTAAAATTTTTATTTATTTGAGGCGGGGGAGAGAGAGAGAGAGAGATTCCATCTGTTGTTTCAATCCCACTGCCCACAGTAAGTGGGGCAGATCCAGGCAGAAGCAAGGATCGCAGGACTCATTTCTGAAATCACAGCACTTGGCACTCGATGCTAATTCCTCACGGATTCAGTTATGATTAGTGAGGAATGCTACAGTTCAATGTGCATGTTCCACAAACATTCTGCTCTGGGCTGTGATCTCCCACTGTTGCGGTATTGAAACACGTGGCATTTGGTGAATTACTGGATCATGAGGGTAGGGCATTTGTGATGTTGTTATCACCTTTATAAAACAAGTCAAGGAAACTCAGATGCTGTTTTCACTAATGAGAAGCAGAAATGCAGTGTTTATCAAATGTCAAGTTCTGCCAGTGCTCTGATGTGGAACTTTTGAAACTTCTGTTATTTAAAATTCACATTTATGATTATTTTGTCATAGCAGCCTAAATAAGACAAGGATTGAAATTATGATGATCTATTTTAATTATTTCTATACATTAACTGACATTGTTCTACTAAAAACTTTTTTATTCCTTCTTTCTAATTTACTTTTTTTCTCCTACTTTCACATTCTCTCTGTCACACTTTTGAAGTTGTAGAATTTTAATTTTTAATCCATTTTTACAAATCAAACATTGAGGGCCGGTGCGATGGTGTAGTGGTTAAGGCCCTCGCCTTGCACGCGCCAGGATCCCAAATGGGCACCGGTTCTAATCCTGTCAGCCCCACTTCCCATCCAGCTCCCTGCCTGTGGCCTGGGAGAGCAGTTGAGGATGCCCCAAAGCCTTGGGACCCTGCACCCTTGTGGGAGACCCAGAAGAGGCTCCTGGCGTGGGATTGGCTCAGCTCCAGCCGTTGCAACTGCTTGGGTAGTGAATCATTGAATGGAAGATCTGCCTCTCTGTCTCTCCCCCTCTCTGTATATCTGCCTTTCCAGTAAAAATAAACAAATCTTAAAAAAAAATCAGACATTGATAAACCATACCATTCAAGCTAAGCACACCAGATAAACTGATCCTGGATGTGTTATGAACTGAAAATGTTGTTTATATTTTTGTAAAGACACACAGAAAATGAATAACTTCTGACACATGAGAATTCTTTGAAACCCAGAGACAATGCAAGGAAATCGCGTGAGTGGACCCCATGTGGTGCTGGGACAGGGGACAGGCTGCATCCTCTGGAAGAAGGGCACAGCTCCTGCCCCGGAGATGAGCCTGACATGTGACAGAGATGACCGCTTAGCTCAGGTCAAATTTTTCTGCTGAAATCAATGCTATCTTCCTGTGTATTTTTAAACCCAACCTCTAAATGAACTAAAATACAAAAATGTTAGGGAACAGTATCCAATGGGCAATAAGTCCGTTGCTTTGAACTTGAGAACAGCATAGTGTTAGCAATCATTTAAAGATGTTTGAGATAAAATACTTAAAATTGTAATATCTATTTTAAGCAGTGAAATCCTATTCTTTGACCTTCAATAATGTGTGTACACACGTTACCTGAAACACTGATGCTCATATTATTTCCATTTTGTGGCAGGAATTGAGGAAGATAATTAATCCAAGATTTCATGGATAGTAAATGCCCAAACTTGTCATTGAAAATCACAGTTTGGCTCCCTTTCCCTTAGGGGTTCCCTTATTCCACATGGCTGAGGCTTATGCTATGATAGAAACATGGTGACACTAAGACTCACCTACCCTGCAGATGAGCCTCAATCTTTCTTCAAAGTTATGACAGAATTCACAATTATTGAACGAAATAAATAATTGCAGGGATTGCATCTGCCTTGTACCGTGTTGCATGGTCACTTTGTTTCCTGCAAGCAAAGCTTTCGGTCATTGTACAACTTGGATATGCAATTAGCAGATGTCACAGGACTTTCAGTTGCCCACAGGCACTATTCAAATGTAAATAGCCCACATAGGTCTACACCCACATGAAGAGGCTTGTCATCTGCCATTGAGAATGAAGGACATAAAATACCCTTCTGTGTACTGAGAAATAAAGCACCGCTCCTGCTTACAGTGTGGTGTCAGGAAGTGTCTCAGTGGAAGCTGTAGAACATGATTCCTCTCAACTACCTTTTATGTTTCATTTCTACTCCCACGTTATCTGCAAATGCCAACCAGTTTGCAAATAGCAGCCATTCACCCTGGTGAGCATCCATGCTCCAGTCCACCAGTGGCTGTTTGACTAAGGCACCAATTTTATCAAGTGCTTGGATTAAGAAGTCAGACAGTCAGAGATCATTTTGAATTACAGTTGCTGGTTCTGCCTAAATAACAGATATCCTGGTGGAGGAGGTGTGCTATGAAGGAGATAACTTTCTCCTTATCAATTCCCAATAACATTAACTTTGAGTTCCCTTTATGAGTGACTTTCTTGGCTAAAATGTGTAGCCAATGAAAAACATGTTTTCAACCTGCCAAGTCCACATGTGAAAATCTATAAAAGCATGATTTGTGCCTGTAGATGTAGAACTGCTAATCTTGTGAGTTTTGTAAATCGAAATGAATTGAACTGGAATTGTTACTTCTCCTTCAAGAATCCTATGTGTGGCTTGTCTTCTGAGTGTGTGATGTTACCCCAACCCAAAAAGGAGTCAGACACTATTATTCCGCACACTGGAATCTATCGTGGCTTGAAAGTATACTGGTCTAGCTCTGGCCTTAGCTTCTTGAGCGATTGCAGCCTCTGCTTCCTTTTTCTGGAAAACTGACTCTAACAGCACACCATGGAAGGATCCCGACTCTGCTCGAAGGTCATGCTCTTGTCTGTTACAGACACACAGACAGGGAAGCGGAGGTGTCCAGTCATCAGGGTTGCCAGCCTTCTCTGCCAAGGGGTCAGTGCGAAAGTGATGAAATCTGCAAGTGAAGAGGGCATCTATTAACAGTCAATGCCTAGCCCACTTGGCTAGTACTGGTATCAAACATTTGGTTCAGTGTGACTCTAGATGTTTCTATGAACTTGTCTATCTATCTAAGGACATTTTTAATGAGCCTGGAATGAATACAATAGAGGCCACAGAATTCTAAGGATATAATGGTGTATATTCTCAGTTGAGATTAACAGTCATATGACGAGACCAAGGTCAGTGAGTTGTTCTGCATGATGTAAGTTTATTTCATTAAATCCGTCATAGGCCTTAGCAGGAAATCCAAACAAAACAAAGTGAGCGCCCACAGGAGCAAGCAGGTGCACCTTCAGATGGGTCTGACTGTCCAGCCTGCGAGGGTCCTACAGATCTCAGACTTATTGGATTCCCTAGTTAGAGGATTCACTCCTTATGTTCTCACTCTTTCTTGCCCTTGCTCTCTCTCACACACATAAATCACATGTACTTAAACACACATATACATCATTGATTGAATTTCTCTGGAGAGTTCTGAAGAATTCACATTTAAATGCTATTGAAAGTCTTTAGAAATTATCCAAGGGTTACACAGCAAATCATGACACATCAATTCTCAGAATCTGCCAAAATCTGTACTAACAGCAAGAGTCTTACGGTGTTTCCACCAGCCTTTCCCCTCTCTATCTTACCTCTGATTTAGTTGATAGGACGCTATACTCAAGACTCATGTACCACAAAACACACTGGGCTCCATCTCCATCCTATTCCATGGGTGCTCAGGTCTCCCCAGTGGGACAGGCTGCCAGCTCCAGGATTCCACTCAACTCAGAGGTGATGAGGTTTCCAAGGTTCATGGATCTGCTTTTAGAGCCCATCTCTGCTCTTTGAGGGCAGATCTCAAGGTCCGGAGCCTGCTTGTGCAGGAGATGTTCTGTGTTGAAAAGCTGGAGGCTGCTGGCTCCCAGACAGCCTGCTGGTGAAGCTGTAGACTCCTGTGGATGGCGCTCAGTGAGTCAGCCTAGGATTTATAACAATCCACAGCAACGGTAAGCTCCTCCTCTCCCTGACTTTACTGTAGCCCTTCAAGTCTGCTGCGCAAATACTGCAACAGTCCCCCAAAATACCTAGAACAGCACCCAGGACTGAAGCCAATGTTCATTATACCCCATGTGCTATTCAATATATAGATACCTGTGAAAACATTTAGTTAACAAACTAAGCACAGCAGAAACTAAACGATAACAGGCAACAGTATCTCAGAACAATTATCTTGAGACTCCAAAATGAGAGTTAGGAAATGAACGTTGTCTCTCTCTCTCTTGCCCTGTTTATCTCTCTCTCTTTCTCTGGATCTTGCTTTACAGTTAGAAATTTATGCTCATGCTGGGTCTCAGCATCTTTAAGATGTAATTTTTTTTTCTTTTTGTTTTCAATTGTGGACTGTCGTCTTTCTAAGGGAAGCACCTCACAGCTGATCTTTGGCATAACTGGATTGCCAGCCTCACACTTGTGAGGCTACTGTTGAAGCAAAGGTCATGTGTACAGAAACCCTGCCACAGTGTGGTGGCGGCCCTGACAATGGTGGCCCTCTGGGTTGGTGACCGTGAAGGCAGCTTCCACCGCATGCGCACTCGGGACCAGGACTCGATTCTGCTGTGTGGAAAAGCCCAGTGCTGTGAAATTTCATCGCATTCCCCCAGCATAGTACACCTGAGGAATTGCTTATTTCCTGCCTCATTCATCTGATATCTTCACACTACGATTATCCACAGGTACCTGAAACTGTAGAAAGTGAAACCGTGGATACTTTCCGAGAAGTAGCTTCTGATTTCCCCACATACACGCATTCAAGTCGTACATCCCAGACTTGTGTGGTGTGATCTCTCGCACCCAGCAACAGTGGGGACCTTCCAAGCAGAGCAACACACCGTATGTACACCGTGACCTGGGCCGCTCGTCAGCCCTCCGGTCCAAGTGGAGTCTCAGTTTGCCAAGCCCCCTGCCGATTTCCCAGGGGTGCAGTGTGCTGAGCCCGCATGACCTCCGGGATAAGCCAGGAAGGCTCCCGCACACCATGACTACCAACATTAAAATACCTCAAAAGCCTTTGTTAATTAAGAAAGAATACCCTTGCCAAGCACCAATGTTGCCAAACTGAGCCCCATTTGGACCAAAAACCGAAATATATGTTTTGCATAAAAAATGTTACTGAAAATATTGCAAAAATGTAATTTTATTAAGGTCAGTTCTTCCTAAACTGATTACATTTTTGTTACATTTAGACATGTCTATGCAATTTTTATTTTTTTTTTTTTTTATTTTTTTATTTTTTTTTAAAGATTAATTTTATTTTTACTACAAAGCCAGATATACTGAGAGGAGGAGACACAGAGAGGAAGTGGAGCTGCCGGGACCAGAACCAGCGGCCACATGGGATCAAGGCGAGGACCTTAGCCACTAGGCCACACCGCCAAGCCCTATGCAATTTTTATTAAAAATGAATACTTAAAGGCATAAGTGAAATTCAATATAAGTCAATATTTCCTTTTTCTGTGTTATTTGTGAATCCATTTCAAATTGCGTTTAAAAAGGACATTAATAATTACAAAGAGTACAAGGTGATGCTCCAGAAATACACTGTGCTTGAATTAGTGTCCATCAGTGTCAGCTGCCTTTGTGGTGTTCATTGCAAGAAAGGTGAAATTCTGCCTCTGAGGATGAGTGGGAAATAGCCTAGACAAGCTGCTTGTCCCAGGCTGTCATCACTGTTACTGACACCCAGGTGCATTCCGAGTGGGAGCTTCCTGTGGTGTCTTCTAGGTAACTTCCCGCAGCACCTTTTTTTTTTCATGCAGAAAGAGAACTTTTCCTGTTTCTCCCAAGCAGCCAGAGAAACACTGTCCTTAGGCAAATTACTACAAGCTGAGAAAGTCATGTATGCTGCCTTACTTAACTTTTAAAAGGATTCTGCTCAAACTACTTCATCACATATTTTTAAAGATTTATTTATTTTTAGGGGAAAGGCAGATTTACTGAGAAAGGGAGATACAGAAAAATTTTCCATCCGCTGCTTCACTCCCAAGTGACTAGTAAGGTTGGAGCTGAGCCCATCCGAAGCCAGGAGCCAGGAGCTTCTTCTGGGTCTCCCATGTGGGTTCAGGGTCCCAAAGCTTTGGGCCATCCTTTACTGTTTTCTCAGACCACAAGCAAGGAGTTGGATGGGAAGTGGAGCTGCTGGGACACGAGCTTGCATCCATATGGGATCCCCCAAACATACAAGGCAAAGATTTGGACATACACTAGGCCCCAATTCATTTTATTTTAAGATGGGAATCCTATTATATGTTTTAATTTTTAAAAAAGGATTTTCCCTATTTGGTTAATTTCTTCTTCTTTGAGACAAAATATGCCCTGTCTTCTGATTAATAGCATTTCATCTTATTATAGAAATAGCGTCGATCTTTTGAACCCATGAAGTTGTTGGCTAAGTGTCCTGGTGGCGTAACTTATCTTCCCTGAGATGGACAGAACAAGCCTAAAAAGCCATGATTCCATGAACACCAATCAACAGTAACTGGTTTACTGTGGGACACAGCGGTGTGAACTCACTGTCTTTATCAGTCATAAGCTTTTCTTTTCTAGCTGTATTGCTACAGTACACCACTAGCTACATGGTTCAATATAAATATATTTTCCCAAACCAAGCTGGTTTTACCTGAATCACTAATTTTCTCAGTAGACCCATGGGTGTGTTCACAATGCCTGAGATTTAGAACTACTAAAATGAAGAAAACAACAGTAGTTTGGTGAAGCAGAAGTTATCCGTGCATGGCATGCAGCTACAGTCCTGGAGTGAGCCACACCGAGCACGGTGCTGCGGGATGCATGGGTGGACTCACAGTTTCCAAACGACATGTCTAAATTCAGCGTTCCTGTTTGCAAAGAAGAACAGGAGTCAGCTGAATGCTTCTGTGCAAAGCTGACACTCTCATGGCATCTGGCGGCTTTTAGATTGGAATGATGCAAACCGCTTCCTGGGACCAGCAACACAAATTCAGCTGCATTCCCTGGAACCCAAAGTCATATTTGTTGTAAAAACCCTTCTTCTGGGCCCAGCACCGAAGGCTAGT